>NW_017296505.1:0-124245 GCF_001594075.2 Trachymyrmex cornetzi | reverse complement strand
TTAAAACTGTTAATAAATTTATTGCGAAAAATATTACCTCGGCCGGAACTTGAACCCGGATCTCTTGTAAACCGTATGAGCGTCCTAAGCCATTAGACCACCGAGGCAAAACAATTCGGCGCGCAGTTTGAAAAAGACTACAATATAGGCTATATATGCAAGTACATATATAGTATATCTTAATAAATCAAGATTGAATTATTTAAAGCAACGAAGATCCAACTTCGACCATAATAGGCATTTAAATTTCTAGTAAATATTTTGAACTTATTACTTAAATATAATTTCGGAAAAACGTATACTCGTATGTATATGTAAAGATAAAAATTTATCTCTTAATTATATCACAAAGAACATAAGTACTCACAGAGTTGATTAAATTTACCGACATATTTCTTACACTAATACTAAAAAGAAAGCATCTTTAAAAAATCAATAAAAAAAACGGAAAGATTTTGAACATTTATGCATTATAAGTACAAATGCGTATTTAGAAGAATAAATTCTCGTGCTTTATATTCGTGGAAGATATAGAACTGAATCAATATTGTTTGTTTACTATACAAGTATAACTTCACTTTTTCTTATTATCTGACGAGTATCTATTTTTAAATAAGAATATCTCACGGTTTTATCAGAAACTAGCATCACGAAAGTTTCAATTTCGGCGTAACATCACGTCTTCGTAGAATCACTTATAAGGTAGACACATTGAAGTTCTCTTGTACCATTCTATTGCACAAGAGAACTAGAATTGTGCTCCTTTGTTGTACTCCGTAATTTATGTTTGTTTCACCCCTGTTTCTCGTCGTCGCCCACCGTTTTTGAACGTGCGTACGAAAAGCAAACTTGTCGATGTCTACCTGCAAACGCGTTACGTGATACCTGTTATATCGTCGTGTTTACACGGTTGCTTATCCGGAAGTGTCGGAAATCAGTCAGTTTACAGTCGGTAAACACGACCACCTTCACCCCGTTATCTTCACCAATGTGAGGACTTTCCCCTGGTTAGATGGTCCGGACGTGTCGACGACGACGACATTCTACTTGCAGGTCGGGCCGTAACTTTCGCGATGCTATCTGCGAGGAAACTTTGAGTTTCCGGTGGGATCGGAATTTCTGATGAATCGAGGAAGACGAAAGTGGAAACGACGGATCGAGCGGGCTTGTTATCGCGCTCGACTGTCGCTTGACGACGTTGTTTAATTAAAAATGTGACGTCTTGGGAATTGGTGCACAAAACGTCTTTCTTCAGTCGTATGTCGTTTTACAATCTAAACTTTCTGCTTGAGAAAGTGAGAAAGAAACTTTCTTTCATCCTGTAAAAGCTCTCGAGAAGCAATTAATATAACAATTTTTGTTAGAAATTACTATTACAATTACTACACTAGTTAAAAGTAAATTGTTGTTATTATTGGTTTTAATCATTTATTAGTTTTTACATTTTTATTATTTATTATTAACTTTCGAATACACTATGCTGTATGTTCATTTATCGGAGGTGTTTCAAAACGTTCATTTTCAGAGAGAAAGTATATTTATCTATCTAGAGCGCTTCAATACAGATCTTTCTGATGGTTGTTTAAACATGCAGCTGCTTTCTTTGAGACTTCATGGCCATCATCTCTCTTTTACGATGTTGAATTTCTATGACGAGAATATTGAGCGTTTCGTATCGGGCATCCGCATTCTTTATTACACTTTCACATTTTTTTGCATGGTTCCAAAACAGCAGTTCCGGATTCAGTAATACCATGCAATCAAGGTTAAAGTCAAATGAGGTTTGGAGGGAGAAATGTACAAATTCTACTTTCTTCAACCTTAATTTCTCTTTTTCGTATTGATGCGTGTCTCGAATGATTGGTACATTTCTTTTGGAGAACGTATTTAATAAGCTGCTACAATTATCTTTGGTGATTCTAATTACATTGTAACAATAAAAATTTTACTGCGATGTTTTGTTTAATATTAACACATTAATAATAATGTACAATAAACATATGTGTATTTACTTTATAACATAAAATAACAACTAATTAATTACAAAATAGAGAGAGAGAGAGAGAGAGAGAGAGAGAGAGAGCCCTTTCTGATCATGCCTTCGCACTTCTACAATATATCTTATATAATAAAATTTTTGTGCATTTCCCTTCGACATAAAAACCGTCGTAGATCTTACCGCATATCATAGTATCAGTTCATCCGATTGGAACGGCGGTGGCCATCTTGATTCGTATTTCAGACCGAAATTCGTACAGTCTCGACAGATCTATTGCTGATCACACTCACACTCGAATACGCCGCATCTCAGTGAGTAAGTCGTGTGTGTCGGGCTGCATATTATATTATCTCGGTCCGGTTCGCGCGCCGATTCGCTTACTGTAGTATACGACGGTACGTGAACCACCCACATGCGGCTCCATATATCTCGCCTAAGCTGCAGCGAATGCACCGGCAAGCGTAGCTACGCCGCCGCAGCGATGCAGTTGGCCGAGGAGAAATGTTGTTGCCGATAAAAAGAATTGCCCTGGATTAATCTGGATTACTGGTCGTAATTCTTCGCGCCAGCCACCTCGTCTATGGTTGCTGTATTATCGCGAGAACACGTCTGCCCGTCGGATGCTGATGAAACTGCCGCTATAGATTTCGTTAGTTTATTCAGTTGGTCAATGTTTATATTATACGAAAAAGAGATCAGTCATCAGTTTAGCCGAATTTGTAAAGAAATCGGCTGGAAAATATCGTTATAAAGAGAAATATATGTTTACTCATGTAATAATTAAAACGCTGACATTGTTTAATTATGGCATAAAATGTTTTTTATTTCTTCTTTATAGGTGATTTTAAAATACTTTCAATTTTATATTTACTATTCTTCAATTGTTGTATTTACTTTGCTTCAGTATTCATATTTACTAAGCTAATAAGAGTTGATTATATTGTCTTACATTATGCATAGAACTCAAGAATACGATTAACGTTGTTCAAGACGTTGATTATTTTCATGTCTCATACGAAATATTTGTTATTTTTACCCGCTTGGATAGAGTAATCAGAAAATGAAATAAATCTATATAGAGAGATCCTTCGTACACTATTTAATAAATCTATAACTGTATCATTAATTGTTAGATTTACAATATAAGATGGCTAGCTCTAAAGAAAACTAAGGTCGATATTCATAGTCGATTTTTATATTAAAAATAAATTTTAAATAAAGGCTTTAAGATAAGAATAAAGTCTTTATAATAAAGTCTTAATATATCATAAACTAATTTACACAGAGCCATATTAGTATTTTAATTCACAGATTAAGGTGGTCTTGAAATAAGAATAGATTATGAGGCCAGTATCGATTCTTGTATTTTAGACTATCTTAAGGACAGTCTTAAAATGTCATGAACCAATCAGAAAACTGTACCGATTAACATCTACAAACATTACTTAAAACGATAAAATATAAACGAATTATGAATATCGATTTATGAATATCGGCTTAAGAAGAGAAACTAGGTACATACACAGGATAAAGAGGAAACAGAAAAGGAATTACAAAGCTGGCGTGTCGCCTGTACAAAATACAAAAATAAATATGTGAACTTATATTAGTATATAATTGAACAGGAAAGTGCTATACATGGTGTTCGTGAATTGCTACAATCAGAAGAGGGGTAGGGAGGTAATTCTACATAAAAAAATAAGTTGAAAACATAGAATAAAATTTCTTTATATAAGACATTGTTTTTGAGAAAATCTATTTTAACCTTTTGTTGACATACTGGGTGTGAACCACGCACAAAATTATTTTAACTCTCTGAAACTCAATTTTCTTTTATTTTGTAGAACAAAAATACAATGTTTATAAAAAAATCTCTGTTTTTTCAATTCCCAGAGTAGTTTACATTCAATAAATAAATACCCTTTATCCAAAACCAACTTATAAACTAATTTTTTTTCAAAGTATTATATCTGAACAACAATTTTGTAATTTTCAACTTTTAATATTGAATTTTTTAAACGTTACAATTTTTCAAAGATTTTACTCGTTTTTTCTCTATTCATTAAACTCAAGAATTTTTTTCACAAAAACTGTAATGAAATTTCAATCAAAAACTATTTGAATGTATTCTACACATTTGGAAATTGACCCATAATTTTTTTCATATTGATTGGATTTTTTAAATAAGAATGTCAGTTGTTTAAACGTTGCTCTGGGTGTGAGCCATCCAGTGTGTCAAAAAGCGATCGGAAAAAGAGGTGTGTCAATGAAAGATTATATATATTTGCCGAGTATATGTGCACTTAATTGTACCTCGATTTAATGGATTTTGTTGTAGACTATTATCTCCGCCCATGTGTTTGTGTTTATTATTACACTGTGTAATCGAGAATATACAATAAAAACATGGATATTCATTTGTATATTCATGAACAATGAATTTTATTTCACAAATGGTTGAAAATGTTGCCCATTCTGTTGAATACACAATTCTGCTTTTCGAAGTAAATTTCCATATGAACGCTTTCTAACGTGTTCTGATGCTTTAATTTATCAATTAAATCTGTACCCACTGAATACCTATTTAAAGTTGATTTTCTCGAAAATAAAATCTCATGAAAAAATTTTGTTATGTTTTTAACATATTTTTCTGTAGAATCATTCCCTTCTTGGTTGTACCATCAGTTCAAGAACACTATATAATGACAAAATGTATAAGAGAAGAAATTTGCGGTTTTCCACAATTTGAAATAGAACTTTTAAAGTTAAACTTGGAACAGAGGGTATTATTTGCTCGTGATAGATATATTATATGCGCATTCCTTTCTTTTCTCTTAGTCGGACATTATCTAGAAATAGAGAAAAGAAGAGCGGATCGTTGCGAAACGTACCAAATCACGTTTCAAGATGGGTTAAATTGACGGGATAACAGGCGACGTGTCTGAAAGCTTAAAGTCTACCGCGAAAGTGATTACAGGTTTACCCCTCGGTACATCCCTACCTCCGTTAATAACTCGATCGAAGTTTACAGCGCGAGGTAAAAGGTCGCGCTAACGAAGCCGTAACCATTAACGAGTATCAAGCCAGCTAATTTAGCGAATGGATTTAGGTACCCGAATTCGGAAGATTAATTTACGATATTTGCGATATGTTCAATTCTACGTGATGCATCAGTGTTCTTTTTACTTTACAAGTTTTATTTTCAAATTAACATCAGCGATTGAATTTAATTATTATTTAAAATGCTAATTTGGTTTTTTATAGACTTTAGTATCTCAACTTTATAATGAAAATCATCCTCTCAATTTTTTAATTAAGAAAAATGTAGGTAGGAGTAACGCTCAAAGACGTTATAATTGCTTCGTAAAAAGAATAAAATAATTTTAAAAAATATTTAACACAAATAAAAAATACTTAAAAAGATATGTGTATAATTTTATAATAACCAATTAATGTATATAAAGATATTATATATACAACTATAAAGAAATTATGAATATTAAAAATTATTGTTAATTAAAAAGGAATGGTATAAATTTGAAAGATATTATAAAGATTAAAAAAATTTTTCTTATAAAATAACGAATGTATAGAATATTAAATATTAAATAATTTTATTTATAATTTATATGAAAAATAGTTATTTTTCCCGCGAAAGACTTTGCATCATTAATTTTCTGTGGTTTGCTTAGTAAAATAATTAACCGACAAAACAAAAACGTAGTGGCGCACGTAAACGGGGGGAATTTCTAGTGTTATTTTTTAATTAAACTGTGAGTTACGTCTTGCTAAACAAGGAATCATAGTATTTTTTCAAGCTTCAGTGATTTATACAATTCTTTTTCTTTTTTCTACTTCCTTTCCCTGTATGCCTCTCCGATCTCGAGAAAGGTTATTTATATTATAGAGATTACTTATATTATAAAAATAAATAAAGTATTAAAAATACATTTTTTTATTATAAGGAATAATAAAAATTAATTCATTTATGTATTAATACAGATCAATTTTCTTGCATACTTATTTATGATACATACAAGTCAAGTTTGCAAAATGGCACAGCTCTCGACCAACCAGCCATTGCCTCCGAGAAATTCTCGTCATCGATACGCTTCGTTGCGAAATGTCCTCTCACGTGTACAGAATTAAGTGCTTTGTTGTTACCAATAACGTGATACTTCATTCGTATCATTCACCCGTCCACGCCATGCTACATCGTGCGTATAGTAAACGCGCATGATTTAATGCGTGAGTTAATGTGCACTAAACTTCGATCGTTGGTACGGTTATTGCCGTTCGTAATATCCATATTAGGCACATATTACGCTGGTATCGATAGCGCACGAAATAACCGCTGCCGTCGCCTTTGTTCCGATCGGTAAACGACCGATTAATATTTCCTGTCGATGCTGTATGATAAAGAATTGCACATTGCGTCGCTCATTATACTGATATTCGATATAGAACGTGATGCAATTGTGCGTAGCCAAATGTTATTCCAGCAGTAATTTGCCGATTTAAACACACATTTGTATGATATAATTAATCCATGTTAATCCATAGCATATTTATAATCATCGTTTATTACTTTTTTTAATTTGTATGTATGCATTTGTTATATATATGTATCAGAAATATCAAAACAGCGTTTGACACAAAGATTAAAATTATTTAGAATAATAAAAAGGATAATTTAAACATGTAAAACACTTTTTTTAAATTGTAATGGAATTTAATTTATTTCAAAATTGCATTCTTAACAAATTTTATACAAAAATTTTACTAGTAAATTTGAAAATATATTTCATTAATTTGTATCACTTTTATTTGCAGGTAAGCCCATCGCAGCTTTAATCGCTTTTCGACCGCAACTTTGCTGTGCCAACATGTATGTATGTTTAACACATTTAATTTGTGTATGTTTAACTAACCAAGTAGAAGAAATTATTTGTTAACGTGATCAGTCAAATTCGCTATTATAATATTATTGGTATGTATCAACGTAATATTTTGTATTATTATGACACGTACATCACACGCTCTACTACTTTGCGGTAGTATATGTAATGCATAATATTTATTCCATTAACACAATTCCTCTGCTTAGAATTTATCTAACTTAATAATATAAATTGCAACATTGAATGCTTGCATACATTTTTCGATTGTATGAAACATGGTACACACGTGTTTATTTTATTCTAATTTTATCTTTCTGTTTAAAATTTATTCTTCTCTATCCTAAACTTTGTAAGACAATTAGTTTATAAAACACGTCTCTAGTCTCTCTCTTTAATATAAGATTTGAATTATTTAATTGTAATTACCATTTTTAACTCTTTATAATGCGAATATTTATTTTATGTTTTTAAACTGTTTATAAATTATTCTCTCTCTCTCGTGCGCACGGAGAAAATTTTATATTAAGTTTTAATACAGTATATTTTAAATTACACTTTACTATGTCTTGTATTTTCGATGGACTCTCACAACATGATTCCGACTTAACTTTTACTATGGTAATACTAATTTTGATCACATAAATAAAGTAATTATTTTGTTAGGCCATATTCTAACATGAAAACAGTTAATTTTTACTATGGTACGCAAACAAAATTTGCTAGATATATTTGATTTTGTAATAAAAAATTTTTACTATAAAAAAGTGTAAAAATTACGTTATATTATTGTTTTTAAAAAAATAACTATAGCATTTAAATTCATAATTTACATGAAGACCGCAGCTACTACCACATTATAGTAATTTTAAATATAAAATTTTCTCCGTGTGTATATAAATAACACAAAAAATTTTTACTCTTTCAAATTTTAGTAAGTTATAGATTTAAAATATTTTGCGTTGTATATGTGTGTGCATGTATGTTTGTATCAGTTTTTTTATCATATTGTATTTATACAAAATATTAAAAAAATTAACACAAATGCATACACATACATACATACATACAGACACACATATCAAAATGTCATTTTATTTCTATTTACTCAATTTTTTGATTAAGCATCTCATGTATTCATGGCTATATAGTTTCTATCGTACAAACATAGGCAATACATTTGGTATTTGTTGACGTTTGTATCAATGACGTGATACTTCATCCCGACTATATACATAAATGCGAGATGAAATGGTGTAAAGCATACACATATCGATCGATTGAAGGGTTATATATTAGACGATAAACTTCCGTAATAGCGTCTGCGCGCACACTGTTAACTCGAACTTGTTATGCTTGTATATCGTACCATAGTCGCATCGAATCTGCAATGGTCAGATATAGAATTTACAGGAAATAATAACCCGTCAAATCTTGTAAACCGAGAATTCAGATTTGTATGTTCAAATCTTCCTTAACCAATAATAAATATTTAAATACAATTTCGAAAAATGATACTTGTCTTAACTTATATATTTCTTTAACATTGTCTTCGATTTTTTTTACTTCAATTTGACTATATTTATTTGTTTAAAAATATTATAATAGATAAACTGAAAGTATTATATTAGTAAATTTATTTGAAGAATATTATTTAAAAGCTTTAATTAACATTTTCAATTACTTCAATATTTGAACAGGCAAACAAAATAGATAAAGGATAACAAATAAAGAATAAAGCAAAAAGTAAAGTTCTTCGATGTTACTATACGTGAAATAACAAGGGAAAGGACGTTTATGATCGCAACAAAAGCTGCGTTTGTGGATGACTGGAATCGCCTTCGGCGGAGTTTTCAAGAGCGGCGAAAGACGTAAACGGGATTATTATAGGGTGAAGAAAAGCTGCGTGAAAAGCGAGTACTGAAAAAGGGTGCATAAAAGCTTTTCGTCATAAATTTTCGGTGTATTAGATAGCATGTTGTTTCGATGGCTGTCAGTTACAAGAGTTCGTATTTATAATGTTTAATATTCGAATATACTATATATTTTCTATCATGAGAGTATCAAGCCAACAATCTAAAGGAATATAATTGAATGGATTAGCCAACTGTTGGTACAATTTTGTCTCTGTCCGATAGCGATGAGCAAACTTTTTCAATCATCTGCTATTACAAAAAGTTTAATCTTTTAGTGGTCTTAATAGATTGATAAAAATCATCGATTTAATTAATTTGTAATAAAACAAATAGACATTTAAACAAATAAATTGTTTGAACAAAACATGGGGGGGGGGGGGGAATTATATATTTTATTTAAATATTGAAATGATTACCTAAAAAACAAGCTAGAAAATAAGTTAACAGTTTATAGGCAAATTGAAAAAATTTTGATAAAGATAAATTAAAGAATATCATCATTGTGGAGTTATTATACATTAAGTTTTTTTTGTAGAGACAATTGTATTATATTTAATATTTATTCAAATGTATCAACTTGCTCCGTACTCTAGCGAACAAATTATTTCATAGAAGGAAATAAAACGTTTCAAGAGCCTTACGTACATCAGTGAGGCGTGCTGCTTCAGTTTCATGTTTCGCGGCAAGATGGACGACTGCACGGCGGAAGTGGTTCGTTACGCTCAGCTGGTTCTTCAGGCCTTCCGTCTCAAAAGAGGAAAGACCGATCTTCATCATCCGGCTACTGGATGAGCTCGACCAACGATTAATCTCGCGATGAGAAAATTCTTCTCTCAAAGAATACGCGGACGGGGAACGGATTGAGGGGATGCTTTAGAGTTTTGAGGGATGCGAGATAAAAGTTACGGGAAAGAAGTTGCGAAAATGGATGCATGGCAGCAGAAGAGCGCGCAGGAGAAAGTCTAGGAAGGAACCAACGAGGCGTGGAAAGGCTCACAAACTGTTTTATGAACGCGTCGACGAGCTTGGATTGCTGCCCTTAGGGTTACGTCGATGCAACAGCGTTGGTTATCTGACGTTGATGAGAATAAATAAGAAGAAAACATTATTATACGTATTTGCAACCGGACTTCGCAATTGCGTAACCGTTAATAACTTTGATGCTTGATTGGGATTAAACTCGATATGTTCAGCACGCCAGGAAACGTTGTGAACTTGATAACATATTTCCGCTAAAAATTGCTATAACGTTATACATTCTTCTCTTTTAGAAAATGTTGGTTAGATATGGATTGTGGAATATCACGATATCTTATATTATAGTCTGCGGTGCATTCTGGACGCGACCGTCAAAATTACTTCTTCAGAGTTTGCTTAAACGTTACAACATGGCCACTAGTCGTTGGTGTTTACTCGTTCTCGTAAAAGCAATGTTTCAGTTTTGCAAGTAACAGACACTCAGACAGTTTTACAAGTGTGTACTCTTTACGTAATATTGAAAAGTATTTTGGTATTAATCTTGTAACATCAGTCTAATTTGAAGACCTTGAAATGTGGCTTTTAAATTATATATATATAATTGAACTAAATTTATTAACGAAATATGTCCTGTGTGTGAAGAGTTACATTATTAATACTCTATTTTATCATCAATACTGTTTTTTTGCAAAATATTTTATTAGATATTTGCAATTTCATTAATTATCTATTTTGTCACCCTTTATTCACGATAACTAAATCGAAATGGATCTTATGTCATATTAAAGGAAATTTTGTATTCTTGTTGAGTGAAATATAGATTAGGTTCCTCTATTTTACAAAGTATAACTGGGTCATTTTTAGAAAAATTAGAGATTGCGTTAAAATATTTAATTAAACAATTATATCTTTATTAAAGATTTAATTATAGTGATTAAATACTATAATATAGACACAAAAGCAATTTTTTTAATTAATAAATGATTTTGAAATAATTAAATAATTAAAATTCCCTTTACGTTAATAAAAACCATATAGAGAGATTTAATTATATAAATGATTATAACAGAGAATAAATCTTGCTTAAAAACAACGAGTGATTTAATGTTACATTATTATATTAGATATAAAATATAGACATGGAAAATAATTCTAGCAGCCACAGTATTAACGATAGTACCTTGATTTTGAGATGGAAATTGACTTTAAGATATAAATTCTATTTGCTGTAAAAAGAGGAGTGACACTGTGGTGGTGGAGTGTAATAATTTAAAGTTTTAGGAGTGTAATAATAAGATTTTCATAAAATATTTCCTTTATTTAAGGAGTTCTAATACTGTTCTTCTTCTTCTTTCTATTTCGATTCATCGATCAGAAAGTATTGTTGTTAGTTGTTAAAGAGAAACTTAATCAAAACTTAATGATTATCGTTTTACAAAAATAAAGACAAAAATACATTTAAGGAAAGACGCGATAAATTTTGGGAACTAAATAAGTGGATTGTGTGAATCGAATCGAGAAATCGCGAGAGAAAGTCATAACCTCGATATCGAAAAACAAGTTGAATTGATATCTTAACACTAATATCACACGAGATGTACGAAATTTAACGTCGTCCCGAAACGTACTTTTGATTTCTGCGCATGTATAAAACTTAGTTGATTTAAACGTTAAGTTATATTAATTTTAGAGTATATTCAGTATCTCAATTAATAATTGATACGCGTACTATACTTAATATATTATTATTGATAATAAGTTATAAAAATCTTTGTTTCTAAAATAATGTTAACTCGAGCACTTTATAAAAATTAGAAATAGTAAAAAATTTTTCTAATGTTAAAAAGTATTAAGATCAGAATTTGTGACCATTGTTCAATATCGTTGCGTCATGTTGACAAAATAATACAGATTTAACAAAAAGTTTATTCTAATATCCACTTGTCCATTTATTGTAAATTATATTGTAATAATTTCAAAACTGAATTTATCAGTTTAACAATATAAAAATCTTTCAAAACTACAAAAGAAAGGAAAAATAAATGTTATATTATTCATTTTGTGACACATCTAATAAAGGTATGAAATGCTATTTTCTAAAGAAACATGACATTTCCATTCTTGTACTACCACGTACAATGCACATCAACGTGCGCGCATTGATTGTTCTCCATTTGATATTATAAAAGATTCTTAAGTATATTTATTTTGCAAATTCATATCCTTTATATAAATACACATTCTCTTAATGACAAAAAATTAAGTTAACTAAAATCATTTATCACACAAAGATAAAATATCGTATTTAAAATATTGAATGTTGTGTATATGGCTTCTTGTCTAACGTCATAATTAATTAAATATAAATTTCGACACGAATTTTACATGTACAATTAAATATGTATTAGTACTTTATATTTCTGACGACATATTGATTATATTGATTTTATTGTAATTTGACCCAATTTGTGATTTTCATACTTTCTGTATCTATTTCCATTAAATTTTTTTCCATACACAATCAAGTATTGATTGTGTTTCTCACATATACGGTCTAAAATAAAGATATTGTTTAAATTTTTTTTCCTCTTTTTTTTTGTTTAGTGAAGCATTTCGATACGAAAATCTCGGAATATCGTCTCAGAACTTCTCGTATTAAAAGTAACATTTCCGAGATTATCATATGTTATTTGTTTTTCTCGTCTCGTCTCGTCTCGTCTCAAAAAAATTTCATAAAACGAAAATATTGTTTTATGAAATTTGCTTTTAATATTAATGCAAATTTATTTTGCGGAATGTAATCTTGTTTGAAAGAGCATTTTGTCTTAAATTTTAAATTAAATTTTAAATAGACTTTTTATTGTATACTGTTTTGTATTTGACATTTAATTTCAGTTTTTGCATCGAACTTAACATTTCTTTAAGGAAAGCTTTTAACGTAGTAAATAATATATTTATAATTTTATAAATATAATAATTTTAGTAATATTTTCTAATACTTTATTTGTGGATATTGACAATCGTGAACTAATATGTTGATTTTGCTGACTGTTATATGGCTGTCCAGAAATTAGTTCGAGACTAACGATTTTCTTGCAAGCTCCGGGCGATATACCAACTCCCATCGAACCGAAATTAATTGCGCGAGCAGGCAATTCGATATTCACCAGCAAATATAATCGATCTGTGAGGCCGCAGTTCTGACTTACAGTTTATTGCACCGCAATATCTGGGAGTTGGCATGCGGCGCAGCCAGCTATTCTGTTTAATCGCTGGCAACTCCTCGTCTCTTATGCAATTACTGTATATGCTATACGAACCGCACACGCGAATGCTGTTTAATTAAATACTTTAGGTTTAATAAAAGGATACTATCACACGATGAATGAAAGAGCGTCGGCTTGTTCGCGTGCGTAATCTCATTCGCAACAGAAAACGCACAATAAACCGTATCATCAGTCCGATCTTATCGCATATGCCTATTTATTGCATTTATCGCTTAATTATCTATCGTACGTTCATCAATGACGTCGTTACTACTACCGGTTTCCGCTGAGCAATCAAATTTTGCAAACTACATTGCATGATTATCTGTAATATGCTATGCCACAAAATATAATTTCTGTTTAGGACGAAATGATAATAATATAATGTATCGATGTGATAATTAAAATTATTTATTTTACAATAATTATTATAATAAGATATTTATAAAAATTGTCAAGAAATAACGATAAAAAATAAGACATTAAAATTCTGGACAACATATATGTTCCGAGGTGTTAAATATTTTAGGCTCCATAATTATTGAAAGATAGTTGATTAATTAAACCTGTATTTTAATCTTAGTATAATGTCGATTACATCATATTTTTGGAAAAATGAACATACATTTGATCATCACAAATAATATCGTGATGACTGCAGGTGCATAAGAGCCAGCTGCGAAGATAGTGACGAACAGTGATTAATCTCCAGAGAATCCCATTAATCCCTCATCACAAGGTTATTTTTGTTCGTGAAATAGCTGAACAGAAAAATAATCTCCACGCGAGAGAGAAACGGCAAAACATTTTTAATACATTTCTCAATCACTCTTTTACTTTATTTGTAAACTTAAACATTCAAAAGACCGCATCATTAAAATAACATCAATTATAAAAAAGTAAAATAAAAGAATGAAATTATTTTGGTGACTATTTATTTTTTTAAAAGGTTAAATTTGATATAATGTATTCCATAAATGAATACAAGTAATTGAAAAATAATAATGCAGGCTTGAAATATATTTGAGAATGCATCAATAGGATTCAATTATATTCGCATCTTTTCAACCCTCTGCTACACTCTACAGTGTTGAAACGCAATTTTCGATGGAAGAAAGAAAAGTAGGCGAAAGGTATGTCGGTCTCGATGCAACTTCTTTCTCAAACTCCTTCGAAATTGCTCGCTTCTGAGATTTACGAAGTTTAGTCAAATTGACTAAGTAATTGAAGTTAGGCATGTGGTTCATGCGACATTCTCGTGAGTAGCGGAAACTGACTAAAATGTACGGACTGTGGCATTTGCCATAATGCAAAAGCATATTAAATACATTTATAAAATTTTACTTACAGTCAGAAGTGACATTAAACTTGATTGATAAAGTATGTTTTATTTCCTATTTTGACAGAATAAAAAAATAACACAAATTTGTAATTTTGACAGCTTCGTAATAACGATCACTTTCACTATAAGATTTTATTATTTAAGAAAAATGAAGTCCAAGGTATTTTATATTTTTGACATATAAATATAGTAAAAAATATATGAATTTATTTGATTTATTTTACTACGTAAAATGTTACGACATGAGAAATATCTCATTATTTATTAAATATGTTTATTAAATAAGCTGACAACGTATAGATGAATTGATATCAAGAGAAATTAATTCACCTTGGGAGATTATCATCATAGATTCTACCGTGCTATATGTCAGATGGACGATGCGTACCATTGTCTTCTCGTAGACAACCCACCTCCTCGTACCTCCTTTACACTGAGGCGGCAGGTTGGTTTAATGACCGAGAAATTATTTCCTTGCTAATTAACGGAGCTGTGAGACTGTCCCATCTCTGTTCCTTCTTTCTCTCTCTCTCTCTCTCTCTCTCTCTCTCATACCTACTATCTTACTCCTCAGTAGGTAGTAGAGGTAATAGCTACGATTAAAGTGTGGTAATGCAATAATTAATTTTCGGCTCGCCAACTTTGAGATATGATGTCATCAAGAAACAAAATCAGTGACGTAGAAGATTAAATTGGATTGTGTATTAAATCACGATATCATAACGCGCAACGCGTCTGATTCCTCTTTTCTTCTATGCTGCCAATTTTAGAAGGTGCATTATATAATCTATCTATATTAATATAATCATAAAGTTTTTAAACAATATATTCTGTGTTCAAGTTATGTTTATTTAACTATTATTGTAAGTAATCTCTTGTGCAAAATACCTTTCCCAGAAAAATTTTAGTTTTCGAATATGAAAAATATATTTATTTTTACTTTTATTTCTTAAATTGATTTTAAATTCGCTACTATTGGTCGACTTCCGAACCTTTCTTCTATAATGTGCTAGACTAGATGACAAGAAGATAGACAGAAGAAAAGTTAAATTGAATATAGAGAGATGATAACCATTGAGAAAATCGAGGCATTGTCTTGGAAAATATCAGCTGTGCTGGAAGCAACTTCGCAACAGTTAATATTGGGAGTGTCGCGAATATGGTTGTTGACAGATTGTAATTCCCGTGTTTGCGGGAATTACTAAGCAAATGCTATTCCCAGAGTGACTCATTAGCAGGCATTAACATTGTGTTCGTTTAGAAGGTGTCGGAGACAAACAAAATCTCTTGAATATCGAGTTCTCCATTAATGCGTTCAAGCACAGGATCGTTTAACCACCGTTCGAAATATTTTCTTCTTAGAGACGATTTCCGAGAGTACAATTTGTGAATTTTATTTATATTTCTTTATATCTCGATTATTGTTACAATTTATTACTTCATAGCATGTCATACTAAACAGTAGTTACGAATATGTTTTAATTATAAATGGAAAAATGTTGTTTATTTGACGAAAGTATGCAAGTGACAATACTGTTCGTAACCATGGTCGATAAATTACTGAATATTCTATTGAAATAATTTACATTTAATTTAATTAACTGCAGAATCTGTCGAAGCACACATGAACTTTGATTTTTTTGATTATTAATTGCGAAAGTAGGACACGTCACAGTTGACATTTTCAGCGGTAGAAACATAAAAAATAATTTTAAAAACATACACGCAGTGACAGCATAAAAATGTTTTCGTGTAAAAAATTATTTTAATTTAATTTAGAATCATGAAATTCATGAAAATTAAAAAAAGAAGGGGTACACAGATATTATCCAATATTATTTCACTTAAACTTTAAATTTTCTTGGTTAAAATATGCAAATAAGATTTTACTATAGAATATATGTCAGCGTATAAGATTTCAGATTATATCTCATGATGGATTAGGAAAAAAATCGAAAACTATCTATATGAGTACAGATTGTATTTATCAACGTCAAGTGGTACTGTTCTTTTCTTGAGTGATAATTTCCTGGGACCTTTATGGTTTTGCATCTATTAGATATGCAACTGCGTACAACTTAGTGTCGCAGAAAGCCGGCTGAGTAACTTAAGGGTCGTTTCTCAAAGCCTCTCGGGTGTCCCAAGGGACGTATGAAATCTTAATATCCCCTATTACTCTGTTCCTAATTAACGGTCCTCGCGAGCTCTTGGATAACGTATTTCTCATTTCAGCGGATGAAGATATGGTTACTGTATAATAAGGCTCTAGACCCAAGTACTTGAACTTCTATGAAGATAACCGTGAATGATATTTTGATGTCTAATGATCTGAGATAACATATGCAAGTTGTTACACATTCAGCGTGCGTAATGCTAACTTCGATTCATTAACGAAGAGTTTAAGGGCCCTTGTTATCATGTATTACTTACATTATATTAAATATGACATTTATTTGATAAAATGAATTTTGTTACATGTTCTTAACTAACTAAATGTTGATATAGAGTATGCAATTTTTCATCCCTTTAAGAAAATATTTCAGATCATATGAAGAATCGCATATATATTAATTATTAATTTGATATCTTTCTGATTATAGAATTGTAAAAATTAAGTTTAATCTTTATCTCTATACATTTTATAGTAAAAAAGTAAATATTAATAACATTAAAATTCTAACGTGATAATAAAATAATAAAAACTTTTACATTTTACAAATTATTGTTTATTGTCTCTGCTTTAATGTATTTGTCAGATGTTGATATAATCGTACCCGATGAGAAAATTATAATACTGCATTTGCCTTAACACAGTATTGAGTAAATTCCGAAGATGCATAATATACAAAATTAATTACTTCCCGATGCATATACAGAGAGCAGAGAGAGAGAGAGAGAGAGAGGAGTGAATATCAACAATTTTCCTACGATTATTGCCACCGTGGAAACTACAGCAGATGCAGCTGCGCAATGCATCCGCGCGAGATACGGGATTTCATAGGGTTACGTCGCCCTCGCTGCTTACTCCGTAGGATATTTCGCGCGAATTCTCGAGAATTGCAAATACCTCACCATCGCATCGCTAACATCTCGCTCACTTTACCCCTTCGAAAACGAAGCAACACCACTTTTCGCCGAGTGAATATGGAAATTTTACATGCGCCAGCTGCATCATTCTACAGACTAGTAAGAAATAAGCCTTGTCCTTCTTGTAATTATTTTCTCGGTTGTCGTATCTCGCGATCGATTGCAGTATACCGCGAAATTATTATTTCATTAACCTGATTCCCACTGCAAGTTCGTGGATGAATTAATCTTTTTGATCGCAAACAAATTTAAAAAGATTACTAGAAAATAAAAAATCCAAAAACTGAAGAATTAAACTACGTTTATTATTTACTTTGTATTATAATATTAATTTGCTAAAAATATAATTGCATAAAAATGTATAACATTTTATAATTTATATGCAATATATGTAATTTTTTTCTATTTTTTATTTTTACACTTTTAAAATATATTTTGTATATGTAATTGTTTTTCTAAAAAAAAATGATAAATATTTTCATTTTATATATATATGTATACACAATAATAGTAGTATATATACACGAATTGCAGCTTTACGTTTTGTCTGCTATTACTGTACTAATAATTAAAGATAATATCGTGAATCGTGATGAATTTATTATTACTACATGTCGCAGTGGGAATCAACCGCATTTATATCGGAGCATCTTTAAGGATGTGAAGATTTCGTGCGCAGATGGGAGGAGTTTCCATAAAGCGATTTACGAGCGTCGCAGATTTACCGCACAAAATTACGCCCCGCGTTCTCCATGGTTTACGTTGACTTACGACGTCTGCGGAATATTATTTTTCTCCGCTTATGTTATCTCTCTCACCATTGTTCCAGACGTACGTATATAAAAAGTCGCACAGAAGCATATTAAAGCCTTATTAAATAAATATTTTCGATGTTAATCATACAAAAAAATTGAATCTGATTTACAAATAGCTTTTAAATTTGGTGCATAAGAATCTTAAGACATTTTTGACATGTTTTCTTTCTCTCTTTTTCTTTCTCTCTCTGTCCCTCTCTTTCACATACACATCGTCAATGTGAAAACTTTTTTAGATATTTTTAATTTTATCCTTTTAATATTATCTATTAATAAAAATTAATTTAAAATTATAAAAATATTAAAAATTCTATACTTAATTATTTTTATTAAAATATTCACATAAATTTTTATTCTATTAATTGTTTCAATATTACATTAAATATCTTAAGTTTTTACATAATATAACGTAATTGTGGCATAAGACAAATACAGAGAGAAAGAGAGAGAGAGAGAGAGAGAGAGAAAGGGAAAAGGAAGGGGAGGAAATTTATTTTAATTACGAAAATTATTAAGAAAAAATGTTTATATATTGATTGGGTTTAGTAAATCTTAATTATTTTTACGGGAGAAAATAAATTTGAAAACCATTAAACTTTATTTTTGTATATTTATCGTCCATCAAGTTGCATGTCAGTGACTTGCTTAATGAGATCGATTATATTATAACATTTATCATCATAACTTTAATACAATATAATTCTCAAAAATATTCTGTTTAAATAATGTCTATAAAATAATATGCCAATTTAATCGAACATTATTTTACATTACAAAATATATATATAAAAAAAAACTTTTATAATAAATTTTATAATAAATGCTGTCCTTTCTTTTCATTTAACGATAAAAATAACGTATAAAAAAATTATATTTATTCATAACAAAATAGTTACAGGATATCTCAAAATATAAATGATGGAAACAACTTTTAATAAGCCACAAATTATTATTAACATGACGTATTAATCCTTTAGTGTTGGTAATTTATAGTAGACTTTCATCGCTTTTTAACAATAAATTTTAATCCAACTATCTTTTATAATTGCTATCGTCATATACAATAAAAATCATTGGAATAAAAGTATTGTAAAACAAAACTTGTTTTTTCATGCGACGTTATTACGAGTTATGGAGTATTCGATATACACGCATACATAAATTTCACTTTTCATCGGACGCGCGAGAGCGTAACGGCGTCGTTTTCCGGATTATAAATAGCGGCATCTACCGACGGCTGGATACTGCGAACCGGAAAAACTGCAAACGGGAAACGTGGACTTTTGTCGAACGAGTAATAATAATGCGCCTAATGGAAACTTTACATGCTAGTGTTAAAAAAATGCTACTGGCCAACGATACCGAGGCTTTTTTGTCTACCTTTTTCAACGGCGTGTCTCGCAACGATGCACTTTGTAATGAATGCGGTTGTATGATGCAGCGTAGAAAGGAAATCCGATAGAGTTTGATGATAGCGCGCTTCCATAGAAAATATAAAAGCTGACAGTATATTATACACTGATATATATATATATATATATATATATATATTTATAACAATGTATTTTACTGAAGAATATAAGAGTCAACTGTCAGAAATCTAATTAATTCGCAAAACTCACATCTTACAAGTGAAGATTTTTTTTAGACTTTTGATTGTTAAGTTTGTATTGTTAAGTTTTTAACACGTATCTAAAAACATATTAAAATTAAAATGTTCTTTGAGTAGTCAAAAATATTTGTGTTCATATACACATATATTATACGTATTTACATTATACATTATATACATATACACAAGTTGATAATTTATCTAATCTTTCTAATTCCGGTTGCTATCAGGAGTTTATTATGCTAAATGTAAAAAGGAATTTAGATTGTAAAGAAATTAACTTCTGCAAGTGGCACGATGTAGAAACGTGTCTTATCAACAATTATATTTCCGCCGCGAGATACTAAAAAGTAAACCGAGGTACGTGATGCAAATTTCTGCAAAAGGTTGAAAATTCTTTGTCTGCCTGTTGTATCCGCGGTGAATCTCAAGCATATTGCATTGTTCTTAATTAAATGTTTGTACCTACATACACACGTATGAAGTTTTTAACACATTCTTCTCTGTAAAGTTACTTTAAATTTATATCAATTCAAAGAAGTTACATAATAATACGCGCGATGATAAGTAAAAAGCTATTATTTTAATAAATAATTATCTTTTTATTTCTAATTTTTTAATGTCATGTACCTATCTTATATATACATATAATTATTAAAATTATTTACCTAATATTATTTAACTCTTTTTGCAATTGAACGTATTTTTTACACTACCTTTACGACAAAAATAATACAAATTGAATGAAAATAATGATCTACTTAAGCGTGTTTAACACATAAATGGCATGCGTGCCTCCCGTTAAAAAACTGGCATTCCACCGCGAGATAACGGAGGCAAGTGGGACCACGTGATACGAATTTCTGCGGTTTTATGCGGCCACAGTGCGGCCCTCGAGCGAGCGAGGCGGTAATGTCCACCGCGCCGCGCGCGAAGTGATTCCACATTGGATCCTCCGTTTTATTCGCGAAAACGGCAGTCGTTTGCCATCCGCTCGTTCCCCGCCCCGGTCAACCCGGGCAAATATAAATTTAATGACGAGATGGCGGGGAAGAGAAAATCATGGTGACCAGCGAATGTTGAAAATTACATCGCTCCGTTAGATTTGTAAAATTGCAGCGCTGTGCCGTTGTATGGAAAAAATCGCCGAAATCAACGCGATATGAGGTCGCTGAAAGATTTGGAAAAACAAAATATTTCACGAAAATTTGTGTTGCAAATGTAATATTTAACTCGGATGAAAGGTATGCAGTCACACGTATGATTCATACTTGTTATTTGTACACTTTTTAAATAATGACCAAATGATTTTGAATGTTGTAAAAAATATCTTCAATAAAACATTATTTTAACAATTATTTTTTAAATAAATGTTTATTTGTCAATTAAAAAATCAGTTTAGCAATGTAGTTCTATTCTATTTTTAGATATTTTTATTTAAAGGATTCCAACTGAATTTAATTGAATAGACATGACCAAAAGGAAAAAATAAACATATTGAATTACATGTGCACAATGTAACCGCATGTAGAGGTAATCTTACACAAACGTGCAATGTGTGTACGCCATTGTGTACACAAATTAATTTTCCGCTTTTATATCCGGATATGTCAGATACAGCGCCGGTGGCTGTATCAATAAAAATACTCATGCTTTCAGTAATTAGCCTGTCACTAGCAGTTGCTGGATAGAATAGACTTGACCCGTTTACTATCTAGTAAAATACCTTCCGCGACATTGTGAAATAACAATCTAGTCAATTTTTCACTGGTCGTACAATCGCTGTCATTGTCATCCATGCAGACATTTTTTTCGTTCAACAACCGATATGTAATTTTTTTTTAACAAACAGGCACATATGTGTTTTTCATTGACAACTTTTTATCTATCTTTCTCACATTATATTTTACAAATAAGAGCGATATACGTTTTATTCAATACAAAACGTATACTTATTTATAACATGACAATCTCAATTTTTTGCATTTTAGTATTTTAGCGAGATATTTACACATCAATAAAATGGTATCTATTAATAAAACATAACATTCAATGTAATATTTGAAATAGCGATATGTTTGAAATATTATTGACAGATTGAAATTTATACAGATTGAGATACAGTTTAATGGATCGTTGTATTTTTATTACAAATGTAATTTTAGAATGTGGAAGCTATTATTTTTTGACGGATTTACATGCTATTTATTTCGTGTATCAAGGTGTGTCAAAAAATACAGAAAATTAAACATTGTTAATTTAAAATGAATATTTATATTTCATTACTTTTATTCTTTTCTTTATTATATATTTATTTTATGATAAAACGGAAATATAATAAAATCAAAAGTCCTTAATGTTAATAAGATATGAAAGAAGAATCATCATATTTTATCACAATTTTTGTCCCGTCAGCTTGTGATCCGGGATACGTAAAAACTTTGTGTCGGTTTTGCAAAGAATCTTCTCCCGGATTCTCCTTGAGTCTTGGCTGTTCGATCAAGTAGAGGAAAGTTCTTTTGTCCATTAGAACAGAAAACTTTCGGTAGTCTTATGCGAGACTTTCAACGAGACCTATTAGAGACCCGCTAATTCCGCGATTCGAAACTTCATATTCCCTGGCGGACGCAAAGTCCGCCTTGGTCCTTATCCCTAAAGGGATAAAGTTTTCAGAAATCCATTACCTTCTCTTCTTCCACAATCTGATCTGATGCTGATCTGATGCTGCTACATTCGGATATCCCCGCTACTACATCAGGACATTGATTGTTTTCAATCTTATATAATATAAAATTGTATTCTTGTTTCTAGGAAGGTCTCTGGAACTTGTATTTTACTAGAACGAGGAAAAAATTTCTCTTTTAAACTAATAAGCGTAGGATCATATTAAGTTAGAAGAATTTCAAGTAAATTCAGAAGAAAGTTCTGAGACAAGTGTGACATTTTCAATCATTTTCTGAAAAATAAAAAATTACAATCGGATGTTATTTTCCTCATCTAGAATAGAACTCAATAAAATAGAATTGGTCTGGCTTAACTTTTTATTTTTTAAATATTGTGTCCTAAAATCGCTATTTAAATTGGCTACTTTAATTGGCGGAAATAAAATTATGCGGATCTGGAATATAGAATAAAAGATACGCGGAGAATCACGAAAGTGTTCCAGACTATTTAATAATAATGATCCCTGTTATAGTTTTGCAATGAAAAACAATTAGAATGTAAAATTAGAATCTGTTAATCTTTTAATATTATATTACCTCTTGCTAAATTTATTTTACTTTATATCGCTTATAAAAAGTTTTTAACCCTTACCGTACTAATATGGGTAACTAGTGGCCGAGCAATTTGCTTCTTATCTTTTTCTAGTTCTAAAAATTAGAAAAAGATAAAAAGTAAATTAAACAAAGGTAAATTAAAATTAATCTATATTGATAGAAACGGACACAAGAAATTAAAGCTAATCTATTGTGATAGAAACGAACAATAGTGAAAGATAATTTTATTGGAGACACTGTTAAATATTGAGAAAGCTGTAATTTCATCATATTTGTAGTATGGCCAAATATATAATTCCATGAATTTTTATTTAGATCGCCTCTGGCTTTAGCCGCCTTCTTGCACGCTGGCCTACCTTGACAGTTAATATTATCTTTTATAAACACTTAAGATTATAACATACACTTTTTGCATATAAATACAGCATAGATATTTAATGCTGTAAGACGTGTGACACATGAATTTTAAATTTTTATTCAGATATACAAAATTATAATAAAATGTTATTTAGACCGTTTTTTAGTAAATTGTAGCTTACACGATTAATATAACGGGATTTGCTCTGTCGCCCTGACGCGGAAGAAAATGGATGAACCTAGGGTGCCAACACAACAAAATGAATTTGTCTCGGTTTCGTGACACCGTTTTCCATGGACGAGCTTTAGTCTAGTTTGCGCGAACGTAGAACTCGGACATGCGGCCCCGTTAGGATTTCCCATGCGGGGCGTGCATCACGTTACGTACTATGCAGCATGAAATATGCAATGCTATCTGCTGTTACTTCTACCACGACGCCACAGCCTGTCTGCATCCTATTTTTGAGGCCACGATCACCACTGAGTGACACTTAAAACAAGTTGTGTTAATTTTAAGCCTGTACTTAAATTTACTTTTTTGCGAGAATGTATAATAATGTAATAAATGTGATAAATAATTCCATATAGAAATGAAATCAAATTACAATACACATCCTAGAACCGCATAAAATCGTTGCAAGTATTGCTGTCGTAAATATTACAAATATTATAAATATTTTTAACAAATAATATATATAAGGTACCTATCCTAAAACTTGCTACTCACAATACTAGACTAAGAAAGTTTTTGAAAAATTAAATTGAAAAATTATTTGTAAGTTTTTATTTAAACAGTAATTTTTGAGAAATTATTTATTGGTAAAAGAGTCTAGTTACATTAGTTAAAATTTTGATTGAAAATAGATCAGACTTTTCTATATACGTATATTTGAATTTGTTACAATCCTAGTTGAGACAATCAGAACTCTAATTGATACTATTTTATGGTTCCATTTTCAAGAAATTTTTCTTAGTAAATATGGCAAATTACAGACTGTTTAGATTCACCTGTGAATATTAATATTCGCTGAAAAATGAGTGCTCGCTAATATTATCGTAGAGAATTTTTTCTTGGAGTTTACCCTGAAAATATGGTAGTCCTGGGACAACATTGTATTTCAAAGAATTTTAAGTAAATTTCTCTCATTTATTAATAAAACTACAATAAAATATATAATAAAATATATAATAAGTTTAATTGATTTTACTGAAGTGCATAGTAAAAATTTTTTAAATATTGTATTGTACCACAACTATCGTATTTTCAGAGTAAATTTCAAGAGATAATTCTGTCCGTGCGACTCATTAACAAGTAACCATCTTGTCTGTAGTTGGCCATATTTAAACTCTTATATCTCAAAAATTAAATAAAAATGATTCAAATAAAAATAACTTTTATTTGTCATTTGTAAATACAAGTAGATTTTTTACTAACTTTTTTTAGAACTATCTTGCTATAGTACCTACATTGAATCGTGAATTCTGAAACTGTACACACATCCCTATATACACATTCTGAATTAAGTATCTCATATATATAATACTTAAATGAATTTTCATGAGAACATAAAATTGTACTTTGCGTGAGAGAGACATTCATGCTCAAAGCGTTGAAAATTTTAAGATATTTCACTTCTATCTATATATTCTATATATTTAAGATATTAACTTCTCTATGTTTATACAAACTTACGTCTAGACTAAATTCCATGAAAAACATTATTCGGACACACATTGCCAATTAAAAAACCAATATCCATCAGTGACCGTCTGCCGACTTTTCGTCGTTAATTGTAATGCATTTTCTACGCGACGTATAAAAGCTTTCGTGACCACCAACCAGAATACTCAGTTTATCCACAATTCTATTCTATCACGTCGCCACAAAGATTTCCCGGGGAAATTTGATTGCTTTTCATGTATGTACGTAGTTTCGCACTCATACACATTGACACGCGTCTCGTCGACTCGTTCGACCCCGTCTCTAGCTGCGCTAGGCAAGCCGAGCGATAAACTAAATCGGTGCGTGCACGTTCATCGACGCGATGCAATTAACAGCGTTCACAGGGTGCTCGACTGATCTAACGAGCTCTACCACCTACGCTTCGCGACACATCGTTGGCGACAGCGTCGGCATTCTTGCACGACGTGCCGATGCATTTCGAATCGACAAATAACTTTTTTTATTGCGATTGGAATTCGACTATAACGCGTTGAAGCCTATACAAATTTTATAATGCATGCGTAGAGAAGGTACAATTTATTTCGATGATACATGATACGCTTATATGTCAATAAAAAAATCTTTTATTTCAATAAACGGATATTTATCGTTCCACTTATAATATTTTATTTCGAATGAAAAATTTTACGTCGACTTGTCTACGATATACTGCTACTGATGTTCCGATGCAGTTGGCATTTTCTAAATTGAATCAATAACTGGAAGAGAAGGTACATACATATATAAGGTGATAGGTCAAAGATATTTCTTTTCTCCTCAGTGTTTAAACTAGTTCTTCTAAGCGTTTATTTTAGTGTCCTAAATATATGTATAATAAAATATTCTTAATAAAGTAGATACGTATTATTTTAAATTATAAATAATGATTAACATTATCATACGCTTTTTTTAAATATGCGCTTAATATTGCATAGTAAATTCACTGTTATTTGTAATAAGCAATGTTTGAGAAGAAGGCAATTTTCATCCTCTAGCGCGTAACGCGAACATCTATCGATTGTCTCTCAGTAAGGATGTCTGCAATCTCAAGTAAAGACGAGATGGCTGCTCAAACTGGACCGACCGCACGGAAGTCATTTGCGATTCCCAGATGAGCGAGTCAACTCCCTTCTCGTCTAACTTTCGGCTGAAGTCTAGCCTAGGAGACCGGGTGGCAAAGAGGGAAGAACGCGTTATCGCCATGGATCTATGGTAACTGGTTTCCCTGCTGGCGCACTTAGGGCAACTCGCTGACGCCCACTATCCAGTAGTAGTGGTTATATAGTAGGCGCCAGCAATAGATAAGGGCGCAGTCTATAAATTAATTAGCCTAAGTCTATGGGATGTAAAAGCCGCATGCGCGCTCTAGGAACCTACCTAAATCTGCATTAAGCCACCCCACCAGGCGAGTACGTGGAATTTACAGCAAGGTACGATATTGTCCCTGCACTACTGCAGGTGCAGCAGCTAGAGCGTTAAAAGGACACGCCGTCTATTTAATCTGTTAATATTCCTACCAGAGAGCGTCTTTGAAATTGCGGTTAAAAATAATCAATCCAAAATATGCACGTTTCCATGGATGATGGCTGATGTGAAAAAAATAAGGAAAACAATCATAAACTGAATTATTTAAATATTAAACGGAAATTATTTTTTTTGTAAAAAAAGTGATTATATAGTTTGAAAAAAGAATAAAAGAAATGAAGAATAATATATGTTTTTGTTTCATATATTTCAAATTGACATATAAATGTTTAAACGAAAAATTAAGTATAAAATAAAAAATAATTCTTAAATTATATATATACGTGTATGTATATATATATATATATATATATATATATATATATACATATACGTAATCATAGCTTCATAAAACATTTTATAAATTTGATCAACTTTGTATTTATTAAAAATAATGAAAATTTAATTTTAATAATAAAGAGAAAGACGGAGAAAAAAAGATTAAATGATTGAAATATTAGGATTTGAAGGTTTAATATGAATACAGAAACTGTAACGCAATCAAGTGTCTTGTAATGGCATAAAGAATGTAATTTGTATATTACTGTAAATAGGAAAGAATGTGAAACTTATTACTTTGCAGTTATAGTAGAATGTAAAAGCTTAAGCTTTTGCAAAATTTTCTCTCATTTTATAAGCTGCTAAGAAGCATAAAGTGGAAGAAGAGCTGGAAGTATAATAACATAATAAGAGGATTAACTTTGAATAATACTTCAAATCTTAACCTGCTATACGACTTCTACATTGTATGAGATACTATGCGCGCGATAATAACTTCGAGAAAGAAAACTTTACAAGACGCCTCAACTGCTAAGACAATTTTGCGTCAACTCCAGGGACGTCGTTGTCGTATGATGGCTCCGAAGATTCTTCTAAACAAAGACGAAAAAAATAAACCAGTTAGAAAGTTACGGTAAGAAACGAGATGAAGATCACATTTTGATATGAGGACGATTCTCCTGAAAAAAAATCTAATAAGTATAAAACTTTATTGGTAGCAACATGAACGTCATTCGATTCGATGTAACTCCGTCGTTACGCAACCGCGCGAATGGCGTAAATGAGGAAATGGCAACGAGTCACGATAAAAGTTCGAACGAGGCAGTTTTCTTTGGCCACGCTAACGCTCCACGCGGGAAACGTGAGCGTCGCGTCTTAACAATCGGAATGCTTTTCGAAAAACTTTTTCAATCTGTGCGAAAGTTCATAGTAATTTCCTGTGACGCAGTTCACAGAACTTCGGACCGTTTTAAGGAAGCTTGTGGAACGTGAGACGCAAAAGCGGAAGATCGTCTCTGCTGTCCACCGTGTACCTATTTCTGATCTTTTATCCTCGAAAGACGGTCGTCGGTTGTTCTTTGTCGCTAGCGAGAATTGAGGCGCCAGAAGTCTTATGAATATCTTATGAATGCATATAAGCCGGCACCACGATATTACATGGTGTCACTGTATCCTGGAGACGCCGTCACTGAAAAATGGTCCTTTTTACTTATCCCACGAGCCCTTGATGGAACCGATCCCGGCGTCTTGTCGGAGCAATGTTTTCACTTTTTCGCGCTTACGCCCGAGGACGGGGGCTAATCTGCATTTAACGTTGCACCGCGACGACGACGCTTTATCAGGCTATTTATGCGACATTCCTTTGCATTATTTGAACCAACAAGAACCCACGTGAGAATACAATATATCAGCTATTTTCCAGTTTTTATTGGAAATGAATTTGTGATAATTGTTTATAAATATTACAAGTAGGATATTACCGTCCAATTTAAAACGTTTATGATTTCTAATAAAGAATACCCTTAAATATCTGTTACAAATTAATAATAAATATCTGAGCATGGCTGAGAAAATATGAGATCTTTTAATTAAGAGACATTTAAATTTTTTCAAAATCTTTGATACTAATACATCAATTTGGTACATGAATTTGGTATCAATTTGGTAAACGAATAGTAATAGAAAATAAATAGCTTTATATAATCAATTTTGTATGTCTTAATTTACTAAAATGAATTAGAAAGTTTTTAAAATGTATTTCTTAAATATTCTTTGCTATATTATTCTTTTGCTATTTAATAAATTACGATTATTTTAATAATTTCGTATCTCTGTAAGCTATTTCTGTAAGAATAGAATAACACTTTAATTAATATAAAAATGAAAAGGATTAATTTTGGATACACACTTATCGTGAATATCTTCTGTAGATAACAACGAAGAAAAATATGGATGTACAAGATATCTTTTCGTTTCAGAAATGGAAAGAGAGACAGAAAACGTGGATTATCTCGATCTGTATTGTATCCATGTCAAGATAGATCGATATCGCGAATGGTTCAAATTGATGGCGGTACAATAAAAAGTTTACAACGTACGGATGCTGGACATAAAAGAAATGCGTGCTTTGTAATAAATGGACCCGGGCATTATTCCTACACGAATGTAAAATGCATTCCGTTATTCGCGAGGAAGACATATTTTTGTTAGAAATATCAAGTGCACCGAAGCACTTAGATTTAATAACTTCCATTAGTGTGTTTTCTATGTCTAGAGAACAAATCAAGTGATAAATTAAATATGTCATAAAAGATAGAGAGACGGTGAGTAGCAGGTGTGCAACGAATTATTTTAGCTTAGTTATTGAAAGCTTAATTAAGTTGCGCATATTTTACTTACCATCCTCTGCTATGACGAAGTGTAATATGGAAATTTCAGTTTTATCTTGTTTCACTTTTTCTCATGAAAAATAGTTTTCAACAGGAAAGGAAATTTCACGGTTTCTTCCAGAATTTATATGTACATACTGCATTTTTTATAAAATTATTGTTAAAATTAAGATTAATTCATAGCTTGTCTTGTAACTTTATTTAGAAGGATTAAGATTCTCATGGAAATTTTGTAAAACAAAAATTCTATTAAGTTTTACAATACCTTTTCACATAACTTCACTTATATCAGATTATATAGCTATAATTTTAATTATAATTATAATAATTATATTATGATTTTAATTATATATGTTATAATTTTATAATTATAAATAATATGAAATAAAATAACATATATCTCTCGTAAATAAAATATAATTTAATGTACTTTTTCTTTGAATATATTGAATAGAGTAGCTTGATAGAATTTGATATATATGAAAACGATTTTTTGTAAATTGCATTCTAGGAACAAGAAATTTAAACGATGTCAAAAACACTTCCGGATATCCAGGCCGAGACCCAACTAGGATCGACGTTTAATGGTGTAATAAATTCTTACGATGTTGCTCGTTTCTGTCAAAATAAAAACGATACTTCAAACAAGATCACATGAATAATAACGAAAAGTAATATAACTAACAATGGCTTATAAAATATTACAAATAAAAAATATTGCATGTAATACCTACTTTAAAAGTTATCTACGATTACTTTGTGATACGTTTTCTATTATAGAAGCTTTTCTATTCTATTACAGAAGCTTAAACGTGCGTGTGTGTTGTGTGTGTATAAAAAAAATAAATCTAACAATTTTTTTTTCTATTCTAATAATTTACGCAACAAATATCTAGCGTTGACTCCAAACTGCCCATTGTTTATTATACATTTAGTTTTTCTATTCTAAATTTTTTCTTTACCTTTTTAAATAATAAAACCTTGTTCATAGTTATATTTATAACTTATTCTATACTTTTTAATTTACCTATATTGATTAAAGTAAAATATAATTACATATTATCAAATATATTGAAGAATATTATGATACGCACACAACAAGCGAACATGTCATCCCTATAGCAGAATGACATTTCAAAGAACAATCGGAACCTTTGCCGTCACCTTAAAAAATAAACTCTCTTCGCGTGCACTCTATCAGTTCGGTGGACAATGGCGAACCTGGATATCGGTGAGAAGCACTTTGCGATCACGGAGACAGGGATAAGAATGGGTTTCACGAGCTTTCGTCCAGGCGAACCTTATGAAAAGCTCAAAGAGAGTTCCTCTCTCTTTTCGTTTCTCGTCGAATACGTGGCCACGTGTCGCGCTTGCGTGGCCTCGATACGTAAAACCGCGCAAAGGTGCTGCGCTACCAGGGAGGAATAAATTTAAATATCCCCCCGCGGCCCTCTTTGATATGTTAACGAGAACCATCGCGGGCAAGGGGCGATATTCTTTGATAGCAATTCTTTTCGTCGGCCCTTTTTCCTCCTATCTTCTCTTCCGGCCAGTCTTGTCCCTCATCGTCTATACATTATTTCTGGCTCTCTGTGATCTAGTCTGCCCTTTCCTCCATCTCTCTCTTCTCCTTTCTTTCCAACTATTTCTATCATTTCTCTTTTATCCCCCCTTCGTATTCTCGTGTATAGCACGATTTATGTTTTCAGAGAACGCTTCGCTCCACCTGCGTACAAGTATATGCAAATACCATCGGAGAAAAGCTAACTAGTTTTTCGCGCCCTCGTCTTTTCTTCTTCTTTTCGCTTCTTCCAAAAAAAGAATATTCTGTCTTCTATTTCTGTTGCAGTTTTGCTTTTACTTCGTTTTTTTTCTGTCCTCTTTTCATCATTACCTTTTCTGTCAGTTTTTTAAGAATCCAATTTATTCAGCATCAAAATATTAATAAACAATTAATTTACATTTCATAAATTGTATTAATAGACATATACTTCGCACGTATAGTTATGATATATGTATATAATAGTTATAACATAAAATAATTATCTTCCATATATATTTCTGAACCAAAGATGATTCCAATTTTTGGATTACATTTAATCATACTCAATAACATTTACTTTTTTAGGACAGCTTGCATATGTATTTTACATAATATTAATGTATGTACAAGAGACTCCCGAAGGAGTTTAAATATTTGAAGATCTTACTACGTTGCAGAACACAACGGAAATCCACGAAGCGCGTACACAAGGATGTTGGAAGAAAGATGACAACGAGATTCGGTCCTTCGGAATTTTTTATCTCTTAGTGGCCAGAAGTCCCAGAGCAATTGTTTCGCCTTCTTCTGCTAGTGTCTTGTTTCTTTTTTCTTCTTTGATGCTTTGTTTGTCTTTTCTCGAGCGTTATTCCTTGTGCACTTGTGACATTTTACAAGAATGTCTATTCACCAAGCATCTAGAGCTCAAACGTGTTCAGTGTTTTTTCAGTCTTCTTATCTTTAGTCCTGATGTAATCCATACTCGAGTCATTTGTAATTTTCTTGGCACAATATGTCGCCTATCATGTTTATTTAATTATCTATTAGGCTTACAAAATATTAAAAAATTTGAAAATAAAATACTGACTTGCACAAAGAATAAAAATATATACTAAAATGTTAAGTTAACTTTATTTTGAAATTGAGTGAATTGACAGTGCATTTTTAAAATAATTTTTCTGAATTAGATGTTGTATAATAATGTATAACAATTAGAACCCATAATAGAACAATATATTAGGTTATTTCTTTAAAATTTTGTGAACACAAGAATGAAAATTTTACTTTTTTTTATATATATTGTATATTATATTGAATGATATATCTTTCTCATGCACTTACTATATATGTAACAATTGACGCAAATAATGGTAATCAATTAGACAATACACTTTTGAGAAATTTATTTGTGTTAAAATATTCACTTATAAAAATTATTAGTTTCCTAATAATTAACTCAAAACTTAACATCAATAAAAAATGTTAAGTACCTTATGATCGATTTTATATTACAATATTTACCATTGATTTTATCTACGCAGTAATTACGTCAATCATAAAACGTTTTGCATTTCTCGAAGTCCATCTATTAACATACTAAAAGCTCTATTGGAGCTGATAAGCGCTCATATCACGTATCAGAAATATAATATATATCAACCGTCAGCGAATCTACGTTGAAAAATACAATCGCTTGGTTTATTATTAAAATACATGGTCACAGAGTAATGTAACCTACAGACATAAATGTTGCATAATCGTAAAATGTGTGTGTGTGTGACAGAGAGAGAGAGAGAGAGAGAGAGAGAGAGAGAGTTCTGTTAATGAAATAATTACACAAGCGTAAGATGCGTATATCTATTATAATTATCTTATTACCCCACTGATATAAAGAAACGTCGAGAGATTATAGATCGAGAATTGTCGTGCCTAAAATTATCTTTCTCAGTTATATAAAATTTTTATCTTTATTATTATTTTAAGAGGTTTAAATACAGGAGATAAAAACTTTCTGACACTTCGTATTTGATAATTAATAATCTATTAGAATTTTTTAATACAGAGATATTCTTATCAAAAGTTAAATCTTTCACAAATTAAATTTTATAGATAAAAGGAGATATAATTAGAGATATCTTTTTGTCGAGAAAAATTTCATAAATGCTTGAAAGTCATTTATTGAAGAATAACAATTGTTTTTGTCAAATATGTTTTTAATTGACTTGGCATATTCAGATAGTCAATATAACGTATCATTCAGTTTAATTGCTTGGGAAATGAAAACCTCATCGATACGGTTAAATAAGCAATATTTTTGCCGCTGTTGAGAGTTACATTTGATTTTCATGTCTATACAATTTCAACGTTTTATTATCAATACATCGTTATATTAACAATCAGTCAAGCAAAAGGATATCAAAACGCCATAATCATGTTGTATATTGGCATTTGAGCTACGCTCAATACTACATATAATCCTATAATATGAATAATTTGATGCTACTCTCTTTCGATGTAATGATACAGTTGCGTTAATTATGCATGAGAAGTAACATAATCATATAGTTACTGCTTATTAACGAAACGAGTTGGAAATATTTTATTAGTACACTTTTCAGAAGTTAACGGAAAATTTAAAGGGAAATGGGTTCTACCCGTAGATACAAAGAAATTCTCTCGAATTTTACAAAGTACTTGAATATACGTACATATATTACTATATAAGTAGAAAGAAGATGTTATACAAAGATATAATTAGTTATATTATCGATTTTATAACATATTAGAAGTATTTAGTATTTGAACAAGAATTCGTGCTGCTTTATTTGTATCATGTCTACAGATTTAAAAAATTTGATAATTATACTATTCAACAAAGCAAAGCTGAAAGTTTTAGCTTTAAGAATCCGCGATAATTCAGTAACAAAAAAATGATTTTGTATAAGCAAAACTTTTAGCTTTTATATTGGAAAGTCTAAAAGTTTTGCAAGTTTTTCTGAACACATAATAAGCTTACAAAGTGAGAAGAAAATTTCCCAATTTATCCAATTTTGTATATGTAATTTGTAGTTTTCTATATGTAAAAATTACGAAAAAAAAAATTACAGAAATTCAAAAGATATAGTGCTCTTTCAAATGTAGGAGTTCTAAATTTAGAACTTTTTTAAATTTAAATTTTATTTATTTTTAGCAAAATTAATTATTAGAACTATTCGAATTTTGAAGTTCATTAAAGCTAAGAACTTTTGTTCCAACTCAATAGTTACGAATAAGATATAACAGAAGTTTACAATTGGGAAAAGTCAATATTTTTCCTCAGTTCAATATAAACTTGAATAAATACAATCTCTTCTCCAACAGCGACTATTTAATATAATTTTGTAATAAAGTAATTTAAATATAAACCTCATTATTTTGAGAGTCAAAAAGATTCTATGATATTTGCATTTTGCTTTATTTTACATTATGTATAAAATATATATTAATTTTAAATATTTTACAAATACTTTTCAGATTTTTCTTAATATTGATTTTTAACTTATATTTTATGTAATATAATTTGTGTAAATTACACTTCTTTCTCTTTCTTTCTCTCCCTTTCTCTTTGTTTTTCTCTCTCTCTGTCAAAACAAATTATTAATAACATAATAAAAAAATATTTAGTATTGTTCTTTTCAAGAAAAATGACACATTGGCTATCTCACGACAAAATATTGATGTTTTCTCTTGAAAAATGTCGTATGTCGTCCGAAAGCCGATAATGCATCAGGCTGGTATCGCTTTTATGCGCGTTGGAAAAACTATCGTGCTGTTCTGCGATATCGCAAATCCGGGATAGGAGAAAATATTTTTCGATAAAGTCAATGTGAAACTACGTGGAATAAAAATTCTGATCATGGTTGTATCTTCATGTGTGTATATGTATAAATATGTATAAAATGTATTAATACGGGGCTAGATCATGCAAGTGAGATAAATTTTACCTTTCAGATAAATATAGGGCTATTATTTTGGATTTGTAATTTGTAAAATATAAATATGTATTAATAAGATTAACAAAATTATAATAAATGTTTATTATTGCGACGAATGCGGTAGAAAAGCACGTTATTTATTAGTATGACGAATCACTAAAAAAGTAATCTGCCCTTATGGTATAGACGTGCCTCATAGCAAGGTAGCCGAAAACCAATAACGCTGGAAATTGACTATATCATCTGCACTCAGGACGGCGGGAAAAATGATCGGTCCTATGATATTGCGCCCACGATACTCAATATCGCTTTTCCCACTCGCAGTTAACGTGTATCTTGATAAAGTGAAATTGAGCGGAAATAAAATTTAAGAATATGAGAATCATTCTTAAATATCTGCAATAATTCGAAATAATCAACGATATCAGAAATAATAATGAATATTAATAATATTAAATGAATTTTCTTTATATATGTATATATATAAATATATAACAATAATAGGATTATGTTTTACGCATATTTTATAACATAATTACGCGCTTCTTCCCAAATAATTTTAAAATACAAAAACGGACCGCAAGAAGGGAGTTTCATTACAGCTACAGTTTATTCAGAGAATGTAATACCCCTTCTTTCATTCTTCATGTTTATCCCGAAACGAGAATATTACGTATAATGAAAACGAATGAAAGGAATGTTCTGTATACCTTTATTTTTCAATATAATCTCCACGGAGTACGAGCTTATTTTGCCACAAGCACAAGTGGACGAAGATTATATTAAAAAAGTGTGTAGACAGAGAAAATCTCTCTTAACCACGCATAATTTTCATACTTCCTAAATAAAAATGTTTCATGAAAAATATATTTATTTGTGATAAAAAAATGAGAAATCATAAAATAATAAGAAATCCTATCCTTTCTTTACATATTTTGCGTTTTATGTTGCATTTCTGTATTACTTCAGTAAATACTTAGCGGAAAAGTTGAAATTATAATCTATCACACGTGTACAATATATACTAACAGCTAACACACATGTATATTTATGTATATATGTATATATTGCGTTATATATGTATATACCGTAAAAGTATGGTATATTGTATACAAAGATAGAGGAAGATTGCTGGCATCGTCATACTAATTTGTTCTTGGACTATATTTTATTTTCGTATTTGTAGAATTTATTTCCAGCTGATTTTATATAAAAACTAACAATAAATATATAAATTCTTAGTTTTTCTTCTTTAATTACCTAAACAAATTATATTTTTTATAACTATTTTAATAAAGTGCAATGTTTTTTTTCTTGAGAAATAAAGAAGTGTCTTTAAGGAACATATGTCAGCAACTTTTCTCTATATAAGTATTATAAATGAAGCTACTTGTACATGCGTAGATTTTCTATGCTGCTTACAAGGTATTTTGATTATTCTTCTTCATTTCTTGTTTTTTTTTCTAGGAAATTTACATATTTCTATTTATGTTCATATTTTTGGTTCTTAAATCAAATATTATCACACTGCATTTTTACATCGCATTCGTACTCGTGCATGAAGTTCTTCACTTGGCTGCATCTGGCTGCACGTTGCCGTGTGTTACTTTCAACTTACGTGTGCGCTTGACGTCGTGCCCCTTAATCATATATGTGTATAACCATCATGTTGAGATGCCTCGAAGGAGGCTCAGAAAACATACAACATCGGCTTTGCCTCGCTAGTTTCCGTAATATTCCCCTGACGCAAGAAATCGTCGGTTTTCGCCCTGGGAATGATCGCTGAATACATGCTCGCTTTCTCTCTCTTTCTCTCCGCCTTTCTCTCTCCATTTTACATAACGACAAATTGACATTTCTAATAACGACCTAAGCCTTTAGATTTGGTGCGAAATATCGAGCGTAGTCATGCAAGTTGCATTCGACGCCGGCACAATAGTGAATTCTTGGTGAAAGTTCGCGGTGTAGCGAAATGGGACTTGATTGTTCCGCACGTTTTCCAATTAGTCCGTCGCTCTTCTCCTTACGCCGTGTCGCTTTTAACTCTCGACATGAATAAGTCGTCACGAAACTTGTTACAACAAACATTTTGATGCCTCTGAAATAAGGAAGTTTACTGTAGTTAGCGCGATGTAATGCGAGTAAAGACTGAGCACGTTCCGTTATGCTTGAAAAATGAAGAATTCCTCATATCTTCTAAAGACATAATGATATGCAAACACAGAAAGAATATTTCTATTGTATAAAGACGATTTTCTCACATATTACAATTTATTAATACACATCTTTGCAAATTGTTTTATAATACCAATGCTTTGTGATTGAAGAAAAAATTCTATGGACAGAAATAACACTTGTTTTTCTAAACAATTTTTAATAAGCAACATATTTTTATATTTTCTTGTATCTTGAGATGTAAAAGATCATGTCTATTCAAAGAAATGTGTGTGCGTGTGTGTGTTTTAATTTAATATTTTACAGTGTGACTAGTAGAATGTAACTCTAAGTGAGATTATCCTTTTTTTGTTACAGTTTGGATAGAGATCAACCATTTACTTTCCAGCTTGGTGTTGGACAAGTTATTAAAGGTTGGGATCAAGGTCTTCTGGATATGTGCGTAGGCGAAAAAAGGAAATTGACGATACCACCTGAGCTGGGATACGGCGAAAAGGGAGCTGGAAACGTTATTCCTGGTGGTAGGCTGGCATTTTTTTATTATTTTTGAATTTCCTTTAACATTTAATATTTATATTTAATGTTTTTTGTGTGTACTTAAAAATTTAATATTCATATATAATATATTAGTATTGTAAAAGATTTGCCTGGGTAAAATTATACGCTTAATTCTATATAAAATAACAGACTTATTCGATGAACAATTTAATTTATTTGAAATTTTTCTCATAAAATAAATTCTCATTAGTCAAATGAGTCATATATACTGAAGTAATGATAATTAACGTGTGCATGTAATTAAAAATAAAAATATGTTTTAATATTTAATTATTGTACGTGACTACATTGAAATGACAAGCTAATAATATATGATTTTACTCATATTTCATTATAAATGAAACAGTTTCAAGTAATATGCAATGTTTAAATAAAATAGATATTGTATACGTCACATTAAATTGTATATATTATGTTAAATTTTGTACATTATACACGGAAAAGCCTTAAAAGCTACAGTATTTATTTGTTATTATTTATCCTTTATAGAATTTACTGAATAGAATTTTTTGTAAATATTAATTAATAAGTTTAGAAAAACTTTTAGTATGTTTGTGTTATGTGTAAATCAAGCTTTTTTTTAATTTTTAATCATTTTTTTAATTTAAATAAATTTTAATGTAGTAAATTAATTTAATATTTATTTATACACACGTTGAAGAACAATATGGTAATAACAACATAATAACAATGAAGCTATTTGGCAAGTTATAAAAGTTCTTTTACATAATAACATGTATAAGTATATAATTTTTATATACTATAATAATCTGTACAATTATTAGTGGAGAGAGAAAAAAGAAATTAAATTTACTATAAAAAATATAAAATTTGATTCAATATTTTATATCTTTTAAAAAAGTGTATACACGTATGCTTTCAGAGACACGAATTATTTTGTACGTGAGTAATTAACAATCGATATTTTATTAAAAATTTTTTCAATTTTTTCACGAATTGATAAAATAAATGCTCACAAATTAATAACAGCTACTATAATTTTATTGTACTCTCTTCTATGCTCGCGAGCTAGTGCTTTCCTAATTTTTCTAAACTACCACTTGAAATACGCATCAGTATAGGTATATATTCGACAATCAACCAGACAGCAACGGTATTCGTCACGATTAAAAAGCGTCGTGCTAACGTGAGCATTTTTCAAATTACACGTTGGACCATTTTTACGCGCGAAAGGATTAGTGAGGAATCGGTAGAGAGAGGAAGGGGTGATGAACACTATTGGACAGGTCGATACAAGGGTAGTCGTTAGCAGCAAAATCGAAGTCAAAAATGCAATTGCACGGAAATCCAATAAAGCATCAACCATTAAATTGAGCATCGTTGCCCGACTCTCGGCAAAGCTGCAATGGCGGGATCAACAATGATAAACGATTCGCCTCTTTAGCGGGGTCTTCGCGCGTGGATAAATCGCGCCATTTCGCTCCAGTTTTACTGTTTATTTTTTTATTATTTTTTAGATACATGATCTTTTCACGAGTTTATTCAAAATTAATACGTACTTCAAACGGTAAATTACGATAGTGTAGTTATGACGCTTTCATACCACTATATGATTATTTTATCACATAAGTAAAGAAGCGTGAAATGTAAACGCTAGATCTTAGTGTCTAATAATATTTCTATAATATATAAATATTTAAATACATCAATACAAAAATTCGGGTGCTGAGAGTCAAAATTGCGGTAATTAGTGCAAAATTATAAAGATTTTTTATTCAAGTATAAATATATAAAACCATCAAACGTTTCGGCTTACTTTCGAGTCATCTTTTACACTAATTACCGCAATTTTGACTCTCAGCGCCCGAATTTTTGTATTGATTTTTTCGAGAGTTCGATTTAAAGGTTATATTTAAATACATTTTTTATACTTTAAACTGTGGTCTTAAAAACATATTCTTAAATTAAAAATTGGATATAGTAATACCAAAATTAAATTAACTATTAATAATAATAATAATGCTAACAAATATTATGAAATACTAAAAAGAATTTATTACTAAAAATATTCTGTCAACCACGAGTCTTAATTGATTTATTCACACAACCATATTATACTCTTTAACTTATTATTGTTTATACACATTCATTTTTTAATAAGTTCTCTCCTTATGTATATATTAGTTATTGAGACAAATAGTACCATATGTCTCGAATTTATTAAGATGTCCTGTAATATTTTTAGCAATAAGTAAGCCCTCTTCAATGTTTTAAGATACTTGTTATTATTTATTGATTAATAATGATATTATTAATATCATTATATATTATTAAATTAATAATCAATTTAATTTGTGATATTACTATTTTCAGCTATAATTTAAATTCTTCTCTCTCTATGTTTTCAAGACTGACTAGGTTCAGCACGCACTTTGAAGCACTTTTAAAATATTTATATTTTAATGTTGATATATATAAATATTATTAGATCAAGATCTAACCTCGACCGGATTGGCGCTTCTTTACTTAATTGATTTATTGGTTTAAATGATCTAGTTTAACTTATTATTGTAATTTTATATTCCACAATTTTGGTTCCTATTTGTTACGTATAATGGTTTATTATATCAGTATATACAGCTTAGCGGGCGTTTTTTTTTAACTACACGGCAAACTATTGCCATCGAAATGTCCTCCCACACGGAATGCGATGATAAAGAATACTAGAGGGAACCGCGCGCGAGGATTGGAATATTCCCATCATCCCTCTCCATTTCTCACGTCCAATTTCCACGGCGACAGTGGCTGTTACACCGGGCAACGCATTATTATTCGCCGTATTAATTTCACTCGTTTAAGTAGTGAATAATTAAGCGCCATATTTCATTAGGGCCAGCTTAATCGCGACGGGACCATCCATAATTAATGGCTGGACGTGCCGAGCGCGCGTATGCATTCTCTCCCGTGCCGAACACTTCGTTAGCTCCTCCCCAGCTGCATTTGCTGGTCATTGTTATTTCGGATATCTATAGACACTATTATTGGCAATCGAATTTCTGTATGCATTATTATTAATGTTTGGCCGTGTCTAGGTATCTGAACGTGTACGTGTGCATGATTAATTTTAGGTTCAATTCTAAATTTAACAATGTATTTTATAGCTCTTTTATTACAATTAGAATTTCTAAGTATCAAAAACTTTACAAAGACAATGATTGCATTCAGCAGACCAATCAGCTCAGTTAAAAAGCATGTCAGATTGTAATTTAGGCTGCATTTATATTATTATGCTTTTTTTATTATTTTGCACATTCAGATACACTTGTCGATTTGACCCTTTACTCTATAAATATATAGTCTATATATCCTTCACATATATCCGCCAAAACGTGTAAAAAGCTTTGTGCTTGACAGTAGATCGATGAGTTCTAAAAATGATTTACGAGTATTTGCCAAATCGAGATTAATAGTATTTGCAGTAAATGGATAAACCTCTCGAAGTGGAAATCTTCTTGCACCTAAATATATATCAACTTTTTATAAAGTAAATCATCTAAAATGTTAAAAAATAACTGTTTTGTAAAATAATTTTAACTCTAACAAAGCAAATAAATTAGATTTAAAAAAAGAGAAAATTAATTTTTTTGAAATTTTATGCTTATTTAATTTTGAACCATATTAAAATATTTACATTAGTATAATATGAATTTAATGCTTTAATTAACAAAATGTAAATTTCCTATTATTTAGTATTAATTATTATTATTGCTCTCAGAAAATTTTTTACTATCGTATTTCTCTGTAATAATTTATATACATTATGCAAGCTATTAACATAAAAGGTTACTGTTGTTTCAGGTGCTACTCTTACGTTTGAAGTTGAACTTATGAATATTAGCGATTCGCCCCCAACCGCTAACGTCTTTAAAGAAATCGATGCTGACAAAGACAACCAACTGTCCCGCGAGGAGGTGAGAGCAATGGCAAGATCACTTTAAGTTTTTATTTGGGCCATTTGTGGTGCTGGTAGTAGAAAAATATAGTGCTACAAATATTTTAATATATAAACTATTTGTTTTTATACGCATGGCCGAAAGTAATATAATATTAAAATTTATTTGTATTTTTTAAATGTTCTGTAATACTTATAGATATATTCGTATATTATTATCCGGAAACTATTATATTATTTTTCATACATATTCGCATTACATTAGTACAAATAACGTATAACAAATAATTAAAAAGAACTTTGTAGTTATGTAATACTTGCTGCAATATATCATGATAATTGAAAGTTATGAAATTGTTTTCATGTTGAAAATGAGAAATAAATTTTACAATATTCACAGACAAAAAGAAATTTGACACACAGAAATTTAAATTAATTTTCGTATTACAGGAATAATTTGCAGCATATTAATATGCATATTTTAATCCATTTAAATTTTCTGCTGAATTACAAACTTAACAATATTAACTTTATTCTATAAATTTACATATGTATATTATACTTTGTAGACGTTTATGCCATTTTCTATGCATCGTTTTAATTAATCGGTACATGGTCAATTTTTTGTTTGCAGGTGAGCGATTATCTCCGAAAACAGGTGATAGAAGCCGAGCAAGCGGGCGCTAGTGAAAATGAAGACGTAAAGAAAATGCTGGCTGATCATGATAAGCTCGTCGAGGAGATCTTCCAACATGAGGACAAGGACAAGAACGGCTTCATCTCCCACGACGAGTTCAGTGGGCCGAAGCATGATGAGCTCTGAAGTCTTCGTCCTTCATCATCGCGTCTCCAAGCGCCCGTTGTTGACGTCGTCGTCGTCTCAACCGTCGACGATATCGACGCGCCCCGCGCCATCACGTGTTCACCTCTGTATAAAATCACCTCTTCGAGTCCCCTCTCGGGTATTCCCGAAGGATCCAATGATCGATTGTGCCGAGTACACGCGTGCTCGAACTTGCAAGATCAAGCAAATTTATCAGCAAACTTTTCTGATATAGCACCACTGATACCAGCATCAGAGGGATACAATCTTCGGGAATCTCCGGCTCGTCGAGTCGTATTCGTGTTCTTGATTGCAGGAAACTTACAAGAGTAGGTGGACATTTTTATTAACAACGAAGAGCGTAAAGTGAAACTGTTTTTTGAAAAATTTGGAAAAAAGGGAACCTAGAAGTTTTGAAAACTATATGATGGTCCTAAATAGCTTAAAGATTTCCTAATTTTTTAATTCGGGTGTTCTAAAGGATACGATTTCACTCGTTTGAAAATAGGAATCACGATTACACTCCGCGAGCCATCTTATACGCACAAGGTTAATTGAGAATCTGCAGAGGAAATATTGATCAATTTCCGGTGTAATTTTCACCTGAACCTTTCTTATCCTAGCACATCTTACTAGGAAGATCTGCAATTTTTATCGCTCAATATTGTTTATTTTATTTATCATACAATCTCGTTTTGAAAAAATCTTTATACCACAGTACACAAACAATTATTTCTGCAGTTACTTAGTTTTTATAAATAATTTATATTGCGCAGAATTATGATTCTTTTATCAAATAAAGTTTCTAATAAAACAAATTTTTCGTTCCCTGGTAAATCGTGAAAATATATATCAAATCTATAGTCTTTAAATAATTAATATAAATATCGCGTTTTTTCCTTTGTTATTTTCAACCGTTTTAAAAATCTACGGAATTTTACAAAGATCCATGAAAATTTCACGAATATTCCTAGGGAAACATTCCGGCGGAACGACATCATTGTACATTTTAATACAATATAAACAAAAAAATATATGAATGTCTGCTCGAATGATTGCACTGTAGTGGCGTGAAGTGAGGCTGTGTATGTTTCGCGCTATATATATTATATAAAAATATAAAGGGAGAGAGAGAGAGAGAGAGAGAGAGAGAGTTTGTGATTGAGCGAGATAAAGGTGTGACGGAAAGAGTGTTTTTTCTACATGATTATAAATGTTAGCATAACTAAAAAGCATCGACGTATGGTGCTGAAAATCACATGCATTCTGTCCTACTCTCAAAGCTTCCACCAACCTGTCCCAGTCATAACGATCCCTTGCTCGAGAGTTGCGCGCGCGCGATATTCACGTAGGAGACAAGAAGAGGATGATAAAGAAAAAAAGAGGAAGAGGAAATATCCCGAGGATGCGTAGTGGAGATGAATATGGTCGCTCTTACGCGAGCATCCCCCTATCGTCGCATTATTACATTTTAACTGATACGTTTTTATTACTACATTATATTGTATGTTGTTAAAGTTGGATGATGGTTAATAATAAATCGTGTGTCCGAGCACAGTTTGTTATATAACTACCTCTTTCAATTTCTGCATCCCTATCTGAAAGTTTATTCGCAACAGTTATAAATGCGATAAAATATTTTATGGATCTGCAATCAAATATTTCTACACATATATTTGCCACAATTAATTTTCGTACATAACGCATGATATTTCTCAAATAACTTTTTGTCTCATTTTGTTTTGGAATAACAATGTTTTCGGACATATTAACAATATTAATTATTCTTATTATTTTTTATTATTATTTGAAGTGTCATTATCTAGAGTATGATTATAAAAGTAAAAGATTTATTGCATCACAAGCTATTATTTTATTAATCATTTATTTTTTATGCAAACAAAAACTGAAGAGAAAACAAAGTTCAAGTTCAGGAATTTAAGAGAACTGAAATACGTTTTTAAAAATTAGTTTATAATTTATAATTATTTAATAATTATTTAACCTTCGCCTTGTATTTAATCGTTTATATTATATTTAATATAAAACTTACCTTTTATATTATAAAAAATCAAGGTTGAAAAATCCAGAAAGTATTCAATCTTAAAACAAGTTGCTTTTCTCTGAAAAAAAGAAACATTTTGAAGGAAGAAGGAGAATTAAATATTCATATCTATTTTTATAATTGCTTCTCTTTTTATTTAAAGAATCATTTCCACAGAAATTACAATGAATGTGATTATGCGTTTCTACGAAACGCAATAATAAAATGATGATTAAAATAATTAAGCTGCTAGGCAGATTTATGTTGTCCGGTATGTGTTTGCTATTCGACAGGAATTCGTTCTAGAATCTAGAATATATTTACTTCGTATGCAAAATGGTTGTTTCTTCGTTGTAAATGGATCGATACAAAAGCATCGATTACTCGGAATAGTCGCTCTTAAAAATCGATCGATTATAAAAATTCGTCGAGGCACGTGCTGTTATATGATTGTCAAGTCGACCCTGTCGTTCGCGATTCGAGTGAATCTTCCGAGAAGTACCGAGTACGATACATACGTAAAATGTATATAATATACGCACAACACGCGTAATAACTTTCAAAGAGGCAAAAGGAAACGTAAACAACTTGAAACTTTCATAAATTTCTATACAAAATAAGGAAAATTTTGTAAAACAGAAAAATGTTTACAGAAGGACTTACATAATAAAAATCTTTCTATAAGGACATTCCTAAATAATAATTCCTAATACGCATCCGAGATATTGTTTCTCGTGCGCGAACGACGTGTTAAGAGAAATACCTGTTCTCAATCATTGGCTTAAGCCTAAATCACCGATTAATACTTGTTTAATTCGCAACAAAACTATAATATCTTTTTCCTGTTTTTTTTTGCTCATACTTATCATCCTACCTTAGCAAATCGAATGACAGGTGCACACATGAAGTGCACATGGGGCTTCACGCGAATATTGAATTCGACGAACGTCAGCGACGTGTCGTAGAGTCGATCGTCGATACCGTCCGATCTCGGAGCATCCTGGTAATAGGGGAAAACGGGATCCTATAGTCGAAGATCTACGATGGAGAGGTCGCAATGTTTTCACCGAGCTTCCGCTGTTCCGCCCCTTCGCAGTATTAGCTTCCTGTTCCTTCTTCGTCTCGTTTCGTGAGAGCATGTTGTGGCCTTCGAGTATTATCACAGTCAGTAGCCCTTGATGTAGGCGGCGATGTGCTTCTTCTCCTCTTCCGAGAGACCGTTCTTTAACGTTCTACGCACTGAAAGAGAAGCATAACATAGTCGTTTGCGCTAATAATATTTTTTATTTTCTCGTAAGCAAATGTGACATAAAACTTTTTAAATGAGTCACACTGACTTACATTTCTTTCACCTTTCTTTTACGTAATAATATACAAATTATCTTTTATAATATTTTTTTATACATATAATAAAAATATTTTATTAATCTTTAAAACAAAAGATAATTTTAAAGTATTTCTCTAAGTTTTTCCAAAATAAAAATAAAAATTTAGACGCATTCAAAAATATTTGAGATTATTATTGTATGTTAATGTAGACTTTTTGCTTGAAATCTCTTAAAATATTTACTGAAACCTTTTTTCAATTAAAAAATTAATAAAAATGAGAAAACGATATGTAATGCATTTATGTTGCACTTCTAGTGTAGCGTCTTTGATATCGTTCATAGATTTGTAAATTTAACATAAATTGATAAAAACACACAAAACGATAAATTTTCTAAATGCGCATTATTTCCAGTGTATGAAATATGTATTATTTCGAAGAGTGTATACATAAAACATAGGACAAGTGAGAAAATTATAATCTATACAATTGAGGCATTCCAAGAAACATGCTGTAAAAATAAAGGAGAAACGTTATAATGGCGAATAAAATTTTGATGTCATATGATCACTTTTATGTTAATCCATCACCTACGAAATGTTGAAATGTTTCCTATGCTAATAGTTCTCTTTCATTAGTCCTTTCATCAATTCTATACTAATAGTCCTCTTTCATTAGTCTCTGATGTAAAATCGTATTAAGTTCAACAACGTTTAATTAATAAGCTGCAAGCACTTCAGTTAGAACTTCATACACTTTAGGCTCGCGCGTTGAGACTTAGTCAAACTTCTATTAATTTGCCGTCAGTAATTGTCAGCGATTGTTGCATAAAGGACATTCATTGTTAAATTTCGTTCATATGCATCGATTAAAATACCGACATAATCAGGTGAGATATTAATAACAGTATCAATGTACACAAGTGTAAATCGGAATTCTGTTACACATATCGCACTATTTCGATCACGTAAATAATTAACCGAGAGTTAATTTGCTGCTTTGTGTGTAGATTAGTCGACGTGATGGTTTGCCGATATGTCCAATAGCAAACAAACTGTTCGGAATACAGCTACGAAAGCTAACGATTATTGGTGGATATAGGAAATTACTGCAATCTATTTGAAATTTCTCCTCCAAAATGATACTGAGACAAATATATAGCAGTAAGTATGCGTGAAGACGTAATATTTGTACAGGGTGTTACAGATACATACTAGGCAGTACAATGGGTTGCGCGGCAAATTTTGCATGGGTAGGCGCCCGGGGGTAGGCGCTTAACCTATGCAAAATTGCCGTGCAACCCGTCGTACTGCCTAGTATGTATCTGTAACACCCTGTACAATGGTTGATTTTATAAATTGAAAAGCAAAAATGAAATAAAGGTAAACGTTCCAGTGATCAGACATGCATCTATGTCCGGACACTTACACAAAATTTATTAATATTATTAATCTTAAATGTTTTTAAATTCAATATTATAATTTAGTTGTAATTTTTAAATATAACTAAATTATAATATTGTATTAAAAATAACATTTGAGATTAATAATAATAAATTATGTGTAAGTGTCCGAATATAGGTATATGTCCGGTTAGTGGGACGTTTACCTTAAATATATTTATTTAAAATTTGTATCAAGGTAAAAAAATGCAATGTGACATGCAATACAAAAGTTCTTTTGACAAAAGAGAGAGAAATATAAATTTTTTAAAATACTATTCTTTAAAATTATATAAAAGTTGATAGAAAAGTAGGAAAGCAATATTCCGCTTATTTTTTGTAAAATTTAATACTCCCTTTCTTTACTTTTCTGTAATTTGTAAAATTTAAGTTTCTACATTATTTTTACAAATATTATATCATGAAAAAAATAGATTTGTCCTCTTAATTTAATTTAAGACTTTAATTATGGCAATTGATTTATTATTAAAGCTTTTTATTTTTATTTTCTGAAATATTTTCAATTTTATTTTCTGAAATATTTTAAAATTAATTAATAAAAAAGAAAAGTGTACAAAAGAGATTACAACATACAAAAAAGATCAATTATTTTAACTATTTCAAATTCGATACTCACTACAATTAATCCTGCTTATTAAAGTCAATGACAAATTAGAGCATTGTCCGGTAATTACGGTTTCATTACGGTTTGCAAACGTGGAATCGATAACACGAATGACCACAATAAACGTGATGTAAAGTACCTACTCGGAGATAATATCGCTGAGGACCCTCGATATCGATAATGTTATAGTTTCTTTCATCTATAATATCGTGTAACAAAGGACTCTCGATCACAAACTACCAACATTACTATATTTTCTTTCTTCGATAATTGCCCGCTATTCCTTTGATCCTTCTCGTTATCCTCGTAATCAACGCATTTGCGTTTGCAAAGGCACAGAGGGTAAATGGGCAAAAGAGTAAATCTTGTATAATCTTTTTTCTCACGGTAAAAAGTAACTACACTTTAAGTTTAAATATTTATATTCGTTTGTCATAGTTAAAAATTAGAGTAACTGAGATAAATACTTTTATAACAATTTTAATAGGAATACTTATGAATTAATAATTTTTTGCAAGACTGTAGGTTGTAAATAGTGAACATGTCACCATGGAAATTCACATATGAAATATTTCTCAGCGTTGTAAACAGCAATCTCTGCGTAAATTACTAAAATATTCATAAATGCAACATTTTTGCTTCCTGTCGTATTACATTCGAGCTGTTAATCTGCTGTCTTAAATTTTAATTTTTTTCATATAAACGACCATATATAAACGGGTAATAATTCTCTGCCTCCTTTTTTCCTATTCGTTGTTGCGAATTGATAGAATTTCGTGCCGCGAGGCGTTTCAATTTAATGTTGTTCAGTTAAATCGCTCGTGCTCTGGCGACTTTACAAACATGAAGTCCACGGGCTGATTATTTGCTGTTACACGTGGCACACGGATGGTACATACATGAATACAAGCAACCTACGCGTTGTGTTGTTAACGCGTTGTTAATGGAATGTAAACCGATTCTGCTGCGACCAGATCTCTCACAGCTTTTATCTATCTTTCCCAGCTTTTGAGCGAATTTATAATGATACCGAATTTCCATTGTATGAGTAAATATGATTATGATATAATATATATTATTATTACATTGTAATAGATTGCCGGTGCTAGATTGTCATGACAATTAGTCATTGAAAATGATATATTAAGTTAGAACGAGATTGTGTAAAAATATATATTACAAATGTATTTAATATCATATTGTTTTTTAATTACAAATGAATACCGTGCACGTATTAATTTTTTTACAGTATTTCATTATTGCGTGGTATTTTTGAATTTTTAGCTTTATAAAAAAATTATTGTAATTTTAATATTTTCTAAATTAGCGAATGTTGAATTTAATAATATATTAAATTTCGTTAAATAATATAAAAATTTAATTAAATATTAAATATTAAATGTTCAATTTTAATCAATACAGAACATGTTTGAATTAAAAAGGAGAATATTGTATATATTTTGATGAAATAAGTAATTTAAGTAAATAATTTTTTATTAAAAAATTATTTTTAAAAAATTCTGAAAATTACAATTGTAGTTTTTGTCTCTCAATTTTAATGCTTATTTCGGCAACACGTTAAGCAATTGCCATAATGTACGAAATATCGAGCATTGCAGATTGGCGGTTTATGTTCGACGTGATGTTAGCATGGTAATCAAAATCATAGTTTATGCTCAAACGATCGCACATTGATAAATCATTCGATGCCAATCCAAGCATTTCGTATCAATAATTTAGGAACCATGAATGTTGAGCGAATCGATATACGGATATCCTAGCGGAAGCAGATACTTCTTGCAAGTCGAACACCAATATTCTTCACATGATGCCAAAACGATTCAACATCTGCAGAACACTAAAAAGGAATTCATTTACCTATTGTTTTCGACAATCTTATATTAAACACTTTTCACTAATGTACTCTTCAGAAGTACTATTTTTAAAAATGATTTCATATCTGTGTTTTACATCTGTACATTAAATGCCTTTTCTATCAACATCCTCTAAAAACTTTCAGAAATCAATTTAATTTACATCCTTTTCTATAGAAGAAATTGCATAATAACTAATCACAAATAATTCAGAGCTACGTTTTTAAGATAAAAAAAATAGAATTAAAAATAATCATTAATCTATACACATTATATCGAGATACGATAAATTTGAGCATGATTACAAATATAAAGTAGATTAAGATTGCACGTGGCCGATTTCCATAGAAGTTTACATTTTGATGAGATATAATCAAAATTGCTAAGGATTATATTTATAAATATGCATGCATTCATATATGCATACGAGTGGTAAGAACACTCGTATCGAGCTTTAAATGCTAATAGATGAAAAGCGTGTGGGTTTATACCAAAGCGTCGGAAGTTCGCATGCAAGAGGGACATTCGCGTTGCGTAAGTCTCTATTAAGTCGAGAAACTTAGACACCCCAACTCCATTTAGAAAGTAAACTTTTTACTTACCCCTCCACCTCTCTCAAACGAACGCAATTTAGCCTCACTTATGCATATTATAGGAGACTAAAATTGCATGAAGTTCAAAGCGCACGATCCTAATGTATTCGGTTATCCAAAAGCAAAGTCTCAAAGTTTCCGAATAGCTTTTGGCTTTCCGCGAGAAGTCGTAATACATATTCCCTAATGCTTTTCATAGAGGAAACAACTATTATATGAATATCGATTTGATAAAGATGTGCAAATTTAACTAGTATTTGTTAAAGATAATAATTCGTTTTTATTTACATATATTTTGTTATAATTCCTATTTTTATTGTTTAATCCGAGGCGCGTGATCAGAATATATTTTCATAAAAGTTGAGATATAATACTATTTATATTAATATTTATTTATATATTAATATTAAACCAATTTGATATCGAGCTAGTAATAATACAATTTTTTTTTAATGATTGCAAACCAAAAAATGTAAATTAGTATTAACATAACAGCATCCTGACATCAAATAAAATTAAATTTTATGCAATTTTAACTATTTTGCACGATTTTCATTAGGATGTAATTTTAAATAAGATATAATAATATATGTATATGCTCTTTCAAACTAAATTTGTAAATTGAGTACATTTAAAAAGAGTAAAATATGTAGTTCGTTAAGTATCATCAATTCGTGTTAGTAATTAACAATTTTACTAATAAACATGCCACAAAATCGATATATTAGTATATATTAGAAAACAATATGTTTTGAAATCATGCAAACAGTCATGCTGGATAAAAGAAAAGGACCATAAAGAAGAAATTTAAAAAGCACTGAACCTTAATCGCAGAAATCACGTAAACCCTGGCCCATCAGGGTTGATACCCTTCCGGCGTGGTGTTGTTCTCTCGGGTGCGCGATCGCTTCACTGTCGGACAGAAAGAAAAGAGACGCAAGAACGCTAGGCCACCCCGTTAGCAAGCTTTGCCGCTAATCTTAACTAAAGTTAAGTTATTGGAGCGTGCCCAAGTTGTGTTAGAAATAATCTTTGAATCTACTTCGTAGATCATTGAACATGAAGGTAAAATAAGACCATCACCGTAGATTCCGTGATTTGATCAGAGAAGGATAATTGAACAAAGAATGGATCGGGATTCTGATGAAGAGGGAAAGCAGGATAGATTCTCCACCCCCGAGAAATATCTTTGGAAAGTTAGGCCGAACATGCTATCGTAGCGATAAATGTCTCTTTACAGTTGCTTTATAATTTATCTCAAATTTTATACATACACTTTTGAATTTACTATATTACGTGACAGGTTGCATTTTACAAAATACAGTATTTTGCTAATCTTACTAATTTATTAAGATTCCTTCAAAATTTTAACAACAATAAAGAGTTTTAAATACGTATTATAAATCTAAAACTATAAAAGATGAACAGCCCCTCTGTAAAAAGTAACTAGGATTGGAAATTTATACTTTCCGTGTACAAATAAATGTTACATATAAAACAGTTCAATAAGATCAATATTCATGTTTAACAATATAATTATGAGATAAGTTTTCTCATTTACGTTAATTATTTTTTTAAAAACATGTATGTTTATGAAATCGTTATTGAAATCGTTTTTTATTCAGATTTTAAATCACCGTCACAAACATTTTGTATTATATACTTTTAAATGTAATAAATCTGTAATTCTTCATAATTTTTTAATTTTGTTAAAAAGTACGTGTAATACATTCTTATATAAATCATGTAATAAATAATAGTATTATATAAACATGAAAAATTCGAAATTCTAGTACAGAAAATTATTTATATTTATAGTGAAGTATAAATCGCTTAAAGCTAAATACACCGTTTTCCTCTGAATAATAGTGGAACAGAGTTACGTGCTCGACGCGCTCGGACGCGTACTGAACCGGCTTATCATAAGTATCACAAGAGGAAAGATTGCCAAGCCACTCGGTGATCGGATTATGGTGAGATTTACGCGCTATCGGTCCAGTAAAGGATTATTTCAACTTCCTACTGAGATCGATCACTGGCCCCGCAAAATAGAAACGGAAAAACGCCACAATCTACCCGCATTATGCTGCGTTATGTTATCTCGACATCAGACTGCTGCATTTTCCGTTACCAGATTTCCAATTATGTTCGCGCGTACATTCTGCTCTGATCACTGCATTTTCCGGCAAAATTTCTTTTATGTTTGGTAAGAATTACATTGAAATTTTGCGCATTATCTGTGTTTCTCCACTTTGTACAACGTTTCGTGAGATTCATATTAAACTTCAAAAACGTTTTCTTTAGAAGACTTTTTTCAACGATAATTTTATTTTTCCTCGGCAATACTTTAATTAAATGACTATAATAATGAAAATTAAAGAATTTTAGCTTATTAATTTCTGAATAGATAACAAATTTCACTTTTTAAGTTTTCCAAATAAATTTTAACAAGACTTTACTGTGACACTTTATTTTAATAAAATTATTTAAATAACTTAAAATATTTAAAAGTTTCTCCTATTATTGTATCCTTTAACCAGATTCTGAATAAAAAATATACCTTTAAAATGTGCAAGATTTTAAAAGAAAATATGTATTTAAAACAAATATTTTCTTTCTCGTCATATTATATTATGCTTTATATTATCATAATTAAGCGTTATTATCATTTATAATTTTATGTTACATATTTCCACATCTACTTTGAAAGCACCATCTGAATCATCTTAGCCCAAAGAATAAAATGGTATAGTACAAGATATTATTATTAAATTTCGATCAGTTGTAATAATAGAAGTTGAGATAGCATAAATGAGCACGAGTATTAAAGTAAAGATAGGCTGAGGTGCTAATAAAGTGCATGGAAAGTATAAGATAGACTGAATCGACGACACGCGTACGATCGCATGTTCGATCTAGGGCGTCGACGCCGACATCTCCAAACTTCTCGTTTATCGATCGACTTTGGTAGCCTCATAGCTCTATCTGTGGACCAACGGTTATCAATAATGTATACTTCACACCGAATAATTCAAGGCTCTCGTGGCGTTGGAAGCTATTGGAAAATTCTGCGGTTAACGCCCAGTACCTCCTGTTACCAATAAAACTTTAATGGCAAATTTTCACGCTACTTATAAATTTTTGTCCCATTATATGTAACAAAATGTATTATTTTCCCTTCCCTTTATCTTTCTTTTTCTCTTTCTCTCTTTTTTCATCTCTTCTCTCTAATTTATTTTATATGATATTAAAATAATACTCAGCTACCATAAAATAAAACTAACACAATTAACATATGAGAACAAGCATCATTTTTATTAATAAATTTTTCCACGATAATGAGCATAATACACAAAAAATTATGCAAAGGAAAGATACGAATTTGATGCAGTTTACTCCAGTTTAAATTTATTATTAATTATCCACTGAGGATGGCTCAAAATTGAGTTGAAACGTTCGGTTTATTATATTGTTTAATTTATTAAATTATTGAAGAGTTTGTCATTATTCCAACAACGCACTAGTTACTAACTTTCACTGCCATTTTTCCTTTTTTTTTTTATTGTTATGCTGAATTATTGAGAGTCCTTCTTATTGCAGATTACATTTACTAATAATATTACAAGTATTTTGATTAATATTTTACTTCTTTTAAAGTCTTTAACTATCGCACTTTAATTAATTACGTAATGTAATTTAAAAAATTGGCAAATTTTCCGACGAAATATTTACGTTGTGTCCATACACAGATATGATATAATTTAGGAATCTAATAAATTATCGAATGATAATCAATTCCTCGACCAGAGATCGATCGATAATGATAGGAAAGGAGAATCTGGGTGCATGGTGCTGGGATCACACTTACAAGACTTACGATCGGCGTGTCTGGTCCTCTTGCGTTCGCGTGGCGTGGTTCTAGTGGCTGGCGTTTTTGTTGCAGTTTTCACCAGAGATTCCAATAATTCGTCAACGCCATCAGCTAAATTACCATTGGTGCTTTCGTCCCTGAGTACCGGACCCAGTGAAATTATACGTCCTAGAACATAATAATATCTTCTGTTGCCCTATGAATACATTCCAAATTTTTTTCGTAATAGCTTTATTTTCAAAGTAGCATATATTACGTAGCTCTGTATTATTTATAAATATACGTTATATATTAAAAAATTAGATATATAAATCATTAATAAATTTAAATTCATAATCCAATTATTTGTCATAAAAACAAAATTTTTCTATTTATAAAGTAAATTTTGTATTTATTTCTAAAAATTTATTTAGAGAGAAAAGAGCTAGATGACAATGCAAATTGTTAATGCTGATTTCAATTATTATGTTCAACTAAGCGCACGATTTCTTCAGTTATAAAATACATTTTTCTATTTATTCATGGAAAATATGTTCAAAAAAGAAAATGTGTTTAAGTAAAGACAATCCTTTGTAGAATATCGCGTATCTACAAGATTTTTCTTCCACATCGTCTCACTATTTCATTTCTTACAATCACCACATCTAGTCCGCAGGGCAGAAACTTCGAAACCGTCAAATACACAGAATTTCTTCCAGAGCTTCTTTCAAACTCGTCCCAGAAAAGCTATCGTAGATACAGGTACGCTCTCGATACAAGGACTGTGGAAAAAGAGAAGTAGGAAGAGGATGAGAGGGTGGTAATAGAATTTTCATGAATGAAACGAAAAGAGGAAGGAAGAGATCCTTAAGTCTCGCCTATTACGCGTTCTTTGACGGCCGCAGATCAATCTAGACAATTCATTTTCGTGGTTGCTCTACCATAAGGAATGTTAAACGCTTTCAAATGGCTTCCTGTTCGTTGATCTGATCTGCAGGCTCTGATAATATGTCCTACTTAATGTATTCGTTGCACAAGCAATTGAGAAATAATGCAATAAATTTGTGATTAAAAGTAAGTCAAGAAATTATATAATTACTTTACTTAACGTTGATTGTTAAAATATATTTGATCAAAACAATATACAATCACGAAGTTGCGTTTAATAATTGAATAGCAATGTAAATATAATATTCCCGTCTTATATTTACTATTTATTTTGACATTTCAATTTTTAAATATTACAACTCTCTATTTTTATTTAAAAAATTGTGAAAAATAAAAGTTTCATCCCTATCAATATTATTAAAAAAAATTTCTTACAACTTTTAATAATGTTAATCCGTTTTTTTTGTAAATATAAAAAAGTTAATTTCTTTAAAAAGTATAAATATTTGTAACATTTTTATTCAGAAAAGTTCAAGAAATTTCATACTTCTCGCAATAATCAGTTACTAGATTTTGTTTAGTAGAACTAGAATGCTATAATGGAAGTAATAAAAAAGAAACAAGAATAAAGCTAACAGTTGCGTGTAACGATTAATTATATCTAATATGTTCAAAGTATTGTTATATTACTCAGCAAATTGTTAAAATAAATCATCGCGCATCGTCCACGATCTTTGTCGCACAACTTGCGAAACTTTTCCAGCTGTGGAGGGCTATCATATCCAGCTGAAAACGCCAGCACGACTTAGACGGGACGTTTAGATACTTTATGTCATGGCATACAAGGGAATAAAGGAGAGAAAAGTTATGATGGCCGCAGCCATGGTAATGCACGTGGGTGGTTGAGTTTACGAGCCGGATGGGCACCAACCACTTGGTTCCTTGAGTTGGCCCAATCCTCCGCGTATCCCCCTCTACGCAAAAGCGGGAATAAAAATTCCACGTTTCCCCAAGAAAGAGGTGATCCACAGTTACAACGTAATATCAGTCTTACAAGATCCAGGATGTCAGTCGTTTCTGCTGGATCTTTTTTCAAGGTGGCTTTACCGTAGATTTTGATTGTACGTATCATAACAATGAATCTTCGTTATTTTAAATAAATAGCTTTTCGCGCAGATAGTTAATATGAAATTATTTTATTGTAGTATTCATCGCAATGGAATAGAATCATATTTAATATTCCAAATATTTAATTAAAGAAGATACCTAACCATAGAATGAGTAGAGTTTCCAATAATTTCAAAGTAAAAATATATTTATTTATAAACATATTAATTTTGTATCATCTTAATCTGTAATCATTGTAACGTGGTTAATCTTTAACAAATAATTAAATTTAATTTTCAGATTATTGTATTTATTACAAATGATTATGAAGATCTAAATTCCAGTAATTAATTTTAAAAGTGTGAATGTGTGTAAACCAATTTAAAATATTCTTCTGAAGGTAAAAAAAAATATTGACTTGCTAATTATATTCATTGAATATTTATTCATATAAAGAATAAATACGATAGCAGGTTCGTAGAGACTTTCGTAGAAAAAGAAAATTGGCAAGAAGAAAGTACGGAAGATAACAAGTTTGTGAACAATGTTACGATAAAACTTATAACATCGAGTCCAATAGAATTCTTTCGAACAAATTCAAGGAATAAATTTCTTAGAGGCTGTTATTTACGCGATACTTTTTCGCGCCGACTCGAATAATATCCACGTCGCTTCGAATATTCCCTCTGGAAGTTAACTACTTTTACATTCTGCCCTCTTGAGGCAAAGTTATCATCTTATGTAGCGCGCGTAAAGCGCAATAAAGAGTGAGTAAAACAAAATTTTACTCAAGTTGAAATTTTTCTCTCATGAATACCGAATTTATGAAGCAACGCCGTCGAAGGCATCCTACCTTAACGCTTCTCGCAACTGAATGATAATGCTACTTACTGCTAAGTTACATTTACGGCTTAACGGTATAGTGAATATACGCAATCTCGAACATCATCGCGAATTTTGGGCAAGAAAATTCCGAGTCGCATAAAAGAGAAACTTGTACGAGTATCCTCGTGCAAAAGCAATAAAGATAACGAACGGTGACTTATGCGAGTCGGTAAGTTTCACATTCGACTAAACACGGAAGAAGGAGAAAAGAACTGTGTGTCCGCGAACGCATCGTATAATCACAAAGACGGCAACGCATTTACTTCTCGTTTTCCGGTAATGTCGTCAAATGACCCGGCGCTATCCTTAAATCTTGCCTGCAAGAGCCGCTGCTTAAGGGCGACATTTATCTCGCGCGCGTCGCCGCCACCACCGAGCTGGAACATTACGGAGATGAAGAGAAATTCTCGCACTTTGTTCTTATCCGCAGTGGAACAGCCGACATGGCCGTCGTCCTTTAGAGTGCGTTATTTTCGCGCAAATTAAAAGCGAGCCTAAATAGAGGCTAGAAAACCGCAGTCATATTACAGTGATAATACCTCGTTCGTCCAATCGCAAAAATGAGAACACTCAACTTGGGATCTTTACTTAATTCATAAATTAAAACATAAAATTTTACAGCAACAACGCTATGAATTTCAAACAATTCGTTTTTAACATGAATTGCTTATTGCTTTGAACTGTGTAAAATGAGGTATTATAAGATATTGTTTACTGCATATTTACTAGAAAAAATTTATTATGATATAGATAAAATTAACCAATGCAAGAATATAATGCGCTAAAACAGGAAGAAGAAACATCCAGGAGCATGTACAAAAAGATCATATGAAAAAGGTCTGACAAAACTTACCGTCTTTCTTCTGTCTTCTCCATGGTAAAGTGCCGTGGATACTCTCGACATCTGAAATGTCACTGCCAAGTAGTTGTCTGAGTTCCGCGTCCGCTCGATCCTCTTTTGTACGAAACTTACCGACCTGTAATAAGAACATCAAGATTTTAAACTTGCAAAAAAAACATGAAAAATTTTATGAAAACAATATATTGTAAAAGTAAAAAGAAATTAAATAGCGCTTTATTCAAATATAAATGATATTTAAAAAATAACTTTATACTCTTATATCAATATTACAAAATAGCAAATGAATAGTAATCAAAGAGAAAAGATTTAACACTCTACGCTAATTAATATTTACGATTAATATTATGTAAGCTAACCCAACTCAATATAAATATATTTTAGTCGATGAAATTCGCTATGAAGGTTTTCAACTCGAGATATACAAAACAAAAATGACTTACCTCTGTTATCATCTTTCCTCTGGTCTTATTGCGTTCTCGATGATTGGCTTTCTTCTCGAGCTGCTGTATCACTCGTTCCCTAGTGGTTCTGTACTCCAGAGCAAATTCGGACACAATCCTACAAAACTCGTTTGGTTTTGTGTCTTGTATCCTGTGTAGTGGTATACCCAACCACAGAATGAATTTGCGGAAACGGTTTATGATACGTCTGTGAACGATGCCTAAGACGATTATCCTTTCGGCACAATCAGCAAGGAAATCAGACATCCTGCGTTATAAAAATAAAATAATGTACTTTTTCAAAAAAATGTATGTTTCAGCAAGTAACTGTGAAATATATCAAATAAAACTTTTAACAATTTTTTACTAATAAAATAATTTAATAAAAAAGATATTGACTAGAAAAATATAGTACGTATCGTATACATACGTGTTATTTTTGTTGCTAAAAAATATCTTTGACTTATTTAATTTTTTTTAAATGCGTGAAAAGCATAAAGTGTTTAAAGAATAAAAAACTAATTAAAAATATCACAAAAAATAAAAAAATAAAAGTTTATTGAGAGAATGCAAGTGCAGCGCGAATGATTACAGGCTGAAGGAACGAAGGGAAAGACTTATGGGAGGAGAAAATGTCCGTTCGGTAATTAATGGAAGCCCCACTTGGATAGCAGCCAGTTTCGCTGAAAAAAAAAGCTCTATCCCGAATTTATCGAAGCCACTTGGGACTTCTTAAACACAAACACTTAGAAAGACTCACAGGAAAGCAGAACGAGAGAGAGAATCACGAAAATTGGTTCGGGGGCTAAGAAACTCGGCAGGAATTATACTCACTTGACCTTCATCATCGTAGAACCATCGTGCTTCGCAATGAGCTTGAGATGGTCCCAAGACGCTTTGCACTCACTCTCGAGTTTCGCGATGTTCGCCGCCAGCTCGTCGAAATCGATTTTCGAGGCTCTCGTTACCGCACCAATCTGAAAGCAGAACCGCGTTGGCATTGTCGAGAAAACTATTCCAATTGTCTTCAAGAAATATACAAAAAGATTAACATAGTTTAAAATTTATCTGAAAGAGATACATAAAAGTATTTACTTCTTTCTTTATTTTATCTTTATATTATTTCTTCAATAAAAATCGTTTTAAATCAAACGAGTCGTGTATTTATATGTAGTTAAAATATTGTATTCGCGTAAATTATATGAAAATTATAATTGCAACATATTGCTTCTATTTTAATCTAATTTATATCTTTTAATCTTTTTTTTAAAGCTACATCACATTAATCTTTGATATTATACATCCAAAAATTCAACAAAATATGGAGAAGAAAACCGATTGTGTGATAGAATAAAATAAAATCGCGTAACAAAAAAATTTCAGAGAGCACGAGCTCTCTGAAACGTGAATTTCATCTCTATTTCATAAATATATAATAGTACAACTGTAATATCACGACAAAGTAAAGTTCTCTCTAGTTTTGATCGTACTAACTGACTCTTACCTCGGAATAGAGGTCTGTAGAATCCGGAAACTTCTCCATCACCATGTGGCAAAGATGATGAAGCAACGAGTGTTTGTGAACCGTATCCTTCACTTCAGGTACTTTGACGAGGTATTCTAGTTGAAAGCCCTTCACCTGAAAAAGGATGAAGGCTTCACGTCGTGACACGACGTCCGGAAAAATAGCGCATCTCATTTTGATGCTCGTAAATATTTAGATTTATTTATAGATTTTTTATGTTATATGATAGAGAAATTTCTATAAAATAATTGCGTCGCTCGAAAATTAATCTGATGCAAATCTAATTGCTGGAAAACACATTAGACTAGAACTTTTTTAATACAGTGGATATTCCGTCAAAACTTCCGAAAATTCCGGCGCTATTCCAAGGATAAATAGCGGACCGTGATTGCAGCAAAACTCCGTATTAAATCGAGATTGTTTTCGAAAAAATGTGGCAGTCAGCCAAGTAGCATGAAAGGTATCCTACCCAACCAGTAGTTAGAAATTATCGATATCGTTAGGTTTTGAGCTGTTACGATCTCGGGACAGACGGATTAAATGGATATTATTTGGCTGGCATTCAATACCTACCTCATTTCCGTTGAGGAATATCCCGATCGAAAGGAGTGTGCTTAGAATCCCACGGAACGTTTTATTCACTCGTAAGGTCTCCATACCCTGTTTCAAATCCATTAAAGGATCTGCGATTTCCTAGAAATTACAAAAACCGTCCCATTTTTATTTCCTCGCGAAACTCATAATTTGTATCATTGATTTTCAAAAACATATATCTCATAGTTGCATGAGAATTGAAAGGAATCATTAATTCATGGATTATTATGTTTTAATTAAAAGCGAAAATCAGAATAAGAACCATTTTTATACAAATATTTTTGTAATTTGCATATGTTTTTTTCCAAATTCATATATATAATATCAAATCTACCATAGAGACACTCCAATTAGAGTCTGTGGACATAAGCCGCATTTCGTATGCAGGATTTCTAGTTTTATAAAACGTTTTATTAAAGAGAAAGATATTTACTATTCTTTTCTCTTATTTCTCCTATTCGATCTTTTCCTTTTCTCTTTCTCTCTCTCTCTCTCTCTCTCTCTCTCTCTTGTAATTGCTAAAATATGGCGGATTGATCAAAGTGGCTGTTTCGTGTCTTGACTCTGATTAGGTCTCTAGAATCTATATAATTTAAAAGCGTAAAAACAGAATAGCAAAGTATGACTATTTCAATTTTAAACTCAACATTTGAATTTAAAACCACAATTTTTTGTTCATTATTATCTATGTAATAATTCGGATCTAAACATTTTTTTTATTAACTTTATCGATATTCCTTTGCAAGTATTTTTGAATTAATCGATTTGACTGAGAAATGACGTATCGCATATTGCAAGCATACACAAGTGTATACAAAATGATTCGTATTTCCCGGCACGAACTATTTCACGCTTCAGTTACAGTCGAACGATATCAAGAAAGTCAGGTCGTCGAGTGACCTCTCTTCGAGTACAATATCGGAATTTGCCATTTTGTCGTCGAAGAAATACGTGGAGAATGCTCTTCTACCTACCGACTTCCTCTCCTACATTGCTAACATTCCTTTCCATCGTTCCTTGATAATCGCGATGAAATCCACGCGAAATCAAAGGCAAAAGAAGAAAAGAAATATAAAAAACCAAATTAATTATTAATATGTATTAAAGTAATATTCAACAAATATATAACTTCAAATTGAAATTACGAGTCGGATTCATGGAAAAAATTATTCCGAATTGTTAACAAAATTATATTTACAAACTCTTAAAAGTTTCACTTTTCTATTATCTTGTCTTTCTGTTTTATTATATAATATAGTTTATGTAAAAATATATATTCACAAAAAATTAATGAAATTATATTATATATTATTGTTAGAAATAATATTAGATATTATCGTTGAACATTTGATGTCTTGTAAAGAATTAATATTTTCGAATTATTATTTTAAAATTTTATCACGATACCATTGGCTCTCAAAAGATCAGCAAAGGAAGATTAAGTGTATTATTAGATACTGTTTGATGCGCAAGCGATCATGTCTCTAACAGTGACACGCGCGATCATAAATTAAGGCGTAAAGCAAGAGATTAAAATCCAGTTTTATTTAGAAAAAAATAAAAAACAAAATTTATGTTATCTTCTACAAAAAAGTTGAAATTATAAGTGCTATCTCTATTGATAAGTTGACATTTTTATTATGTAATATTGTTTAATTGAGATACAATAAAGTTAAAATTTTCTTTAATTAAATAATCGTTTACTAAACAATAACGTAATATTTTACTTAAAAAAACGCTTGGTTACAAATTATCGACACTAGAATAGTAAATTCTCCTATTTTTTTGCAAATAATTTTATGTACAAAACCAACAATTAAAAAACAGAAATTTAAAAAGTTTACTGTTAAATTGTGTGTTTACTAAGAAATATATGATTATATAATATTAAGACTTACTTTCTCAGAATTTTCGAAGTCTAGCTTGAATGCCCACAGCTTTAGCCTTGCTGGTAATTCCGAAATGGAGGTCAAAGTTAGAAGGAACTGTTCGGCCGATCCTAAAGGAAGGTCGGGATTGGCAGCTTGTGCCTCTTGTATCCTGGACTTTTCTTCCTTAGTAGGTAGCATTGTTAGCAGTTTCTATTGAGAGGGTTTTGGAACGAGGAGGGAAACAAATAAAAAAAAAGTCAATCCAAAATTAGAGAAATTAGAATAAACTCGAAACTAGAATACATAAGTGCATTTGAACTAAATTTCGGGATTGATCATCACACAACAGAAAGTTAAAATTTTTCAAAGCTTTCTATTAGCCAGTAAATTAAAGTAGCATCGACACGATTCATGCAAACAAAAGTTAAAAAATTGATTAAAAATATATAATTTAAATAGACACACTATACAGTTTAAATGAATAAAGAGTGAAAAATAATAACAATTAATCTTGCTGTAAGAATTTTTAAATAATTTTCACTTAATAAAAAAATATTAAAACTGCCAAAATATATTGTATACGTTCACGTTTTTCTTTCCCAAATCTGCATTGTATGTAAAAATATAAGAAATATTTTCTAATTTTTTAACAGTTTTTTGAATGTTATAAGAAATAGAAACTGAAAGTAAAAAATAAAACAGCCATATTCTCACCTCGATACCCTCTCTATTCATAATTGTAGCATCCATTTTCAAAATCGCAGTCTTGATGGATCTTGGCGGCGGCAGTTTCGTCATACCAATGTTAATGGCGTTTGATCTTTTATGATTTAGCACAATAATTTCCTTGTTCTTGTTCATCTCCTGCTGTTTCTGTTTACCAACAACAAACAAAAAATGTTCGATTATATCAAAACATTTGCGCGTGATATAACTTCGATATTCTCTTCGTTATTACTTTGTAGCACTTGGAGTTATTACGGAACGATTAGTATTTTTTACCGTGCAACAAAAATACTCCGCTATAAAAACACATGAAAACACATCAAAAACTACCAAACATTCGAACGTTACACAGATTCGTGAAAATGTAGCGTCAGGATATATTGAAAATACGCCACTAGAATGGGATAAATGTAGCCATTCTCTTTTGATTGCAAGTGGAGATATATACGTATACGGACGACGTTGGATGTTCGTTGAAATGATTTCGCTATAGATAACAGTTCTCCAAACACTTTGCAATAGACGTAATAAATGTCACACGATAAAATCATAAAATTATCCTTTATAAGTTTACACTCATTTATTACAAAAAAATATATGTGCATAATGTCCAAAGCAAATAAATTATGCAAACGTTTATGGTTTAGGTAGAATAAATACAAATAAAAATTGAAAAATGTATTATAATATTAATATGTTATAAAATATTATACATATTGTATAATAGCAGGTAATTTAAAATAATGTCTCAAATAAAAGTATATTGAAAAATAAAACGTTTTATATAATTTTTAAAACATAAATTTATATTAAGCAAAGTAGATATTAAAAATTTGAAATTTTTGTGCCAGTTACATATTTATTTAATTTTTTAAATCATAAATCAGTTTAATAAAAATCATCTAAGAATAAAAAAATACAGGATAAAAACTTTTATATTAGATTTTTAAAACGGTACAGACAACATAAAATTCGTAAATCGTTTTAGTCACTGACAAAATAGTTTATCTGCTATTAAAGTCGATATAACAATGAAATAAAAGCAAAAGATCGTAATTATTAATATAATTATAGGTATTGTCATAACAACATTAGAAGAAACATCCTTTATTAATGATCTTTAATAAATTGATCAATTACAGTAAAAAAATTCCAGTACAGTACAGTAAAATAACAACCGCAAGAGCTTACAACAGCGATTTACAAAGTACGTGAAGCAGTCTCCTTGAAAAAAGAAATACCTTCAGCAAAGTTTTTATCAATTAGTGCATCATTGTCAGCATGAAATCGATTGGACCAGTATTCGTAAATAAACGCACTTAGAACGCATGCATTTATATTAACGATCACTAAAACAACGCCGAAAGTTAAAGAATTAAGACTCACCTCCTGTAAAATTCCAGCATGCCATTTCGTTCATATTTTTTCGTGCGAGCACCAACAACATTGCCAAGAATACAAGAAGATAATTAGTCGTATTTCAATAAACCACCATCACTATCACCACCCTTACTACTATCCGACCGCCGTCATAATCATTATTCATGATCGTTATCATAACCGTTATCCTCACGCGATACGCTTAAGTACGTTATTAAATTAGCCGACGTTATTATACAGCGCTTATTCGATAACTATACATACATATGTGGCCGAACATAAAACTAAGTGAAAGTTAATAAGAATTAAACTTTACTTTAAAGTAAGTCTCTTATTTCACATCCTTCTATGTAACAGAATAAAAGAGATATATGTTTATCATATACTATTCATTTATGAACGTTAATAAAATTTTGCCAATTTTGATATACTATTTTTATATATACAGAAATATATAAAAACATAAATGTCATTTAACTTGTTCATGTAATGAAAACAATATTAAAGTCATAAAATCATAATAAAATTCGTATACAAGTTATATGTACAAAATAAGAATCATAAAATGGCTTTATCAACATAGCTTATTATTTCTAAAAGAAAGCTAAATCAAGTCATCAATTTAATTTTAATGCACATTGATATCTAATCATCTTAATATCTTTGTACGAACAATAAGTTATATATCAAATTTCAATATAATGTAAAAAAATTAATTTTTTTAATTTATAAAAAATCCTCATTTTCAAGAAAAAATTAGTAACAGTAATTAGAAATAAACAGCAAAAATACAATAAAAATCCTTGAGATAAAACATAACAAATTCAATTAAATTAGAAATAATGTGTCATAAATTCTTAATGTGTGAGATATTAAAAAATATTTATTTTCCATATATTATCACGAAAAAATTAATTTCGCCTTTTCTATAAGTAAATATGACAAATTAAATTGTCTTTATTGTTACTATTATATCATCTTTTACTTAAATTGATTTCATCAAGTTTTCTGTACAATTGTCCTTATGGCACAGTTTGTGTAGCATTTGGTTTTTTCTTATTAATTTGGTTTGGAACATGTGGCTTTCATGATCCTAATTTACGATATTACGAAACCAAGTGCAACTGTGCACAACGTCATTATTTGCGTCGAAGGCGAGTTTCCTTTTATAATTTTGCTCCGTTTACACCCTTGTTTCGTCGCCAAAGATTTGTAATTTTCTTGGCATGCGGCTACTTTTTCCGCTGTTTTTTATGAGCGTAGGTCGACTGTAATTATCGGTGTTCTAAGCGGGTTCAAAGGGCGAGAAAGAGCTTGTGTCGGAAACAACCGGAACGGAGAAATAATACGGCAGCTTTCAGTAACGCTCGAAAAATACGCGCAACCCAGTCGCAGTCTCTCTACCGTGCAATATCTCTTGCTGCGATTTAGTTGCGCGCAGACGTGAAATACACAGGTGAGAGGAAACCAATATACCCGCGCTGTGTAATTACTGCGGTAATTAACGACGATATTCTCTACTCGATTGCAATGCTTCGGTACAATGCCAGTGAAAAATTTTTGTAGTTTTCTGGCGCGCACGCGTGTGTGTGTGTATGTATACGTTTACGTGTAAAATCGTTTTGTAAATTATATATATGGTGACTATATTTTATCTATGTGTAATAGAAGAATTAGCAGTACACGTCACCATATATATTTTACAATATTTTTTCTCTAACTTATATTTCCTCATCAGATGTAAAATTGCTATGAATAATCACATATATTGTAGTTTTAAAAAATCCAACGTATTCAAAAGAAGTTAAAGTCATAAACTAAAAACTTATATAACAAGATTAAATTTTATTTATTTTTAAAATTGTATAAATTTAATTATAATAGAAAGTTTAATAGAGAAACTGTATAAAAGTCAATATATACAATATATTTTAATGTTATAATATTTTATATCTTATTTATTTTTAAAACACTCCAAAAGCTATTTATATTTGTGAAGTATTAGGATAAATTCAAAGATTAATGTAGAAAGAAGCAGTATCAAAAAATTAATATACTATTAGTTTCACCTAATAAAAAAAATTACTAAATTATCTGACACGAGTATAATCCAGATCAAATAAATTGATCAGATAAATTGGCGAGATTTGATTAGTTCGGTCACATATTTTTAGAAATTGATTAACGTATTAGAGTATAATATCTATACTTTATCTTTGGTAACTAAGAAGTAAAATAACATTAAATATTAATTAATATTAAAAGTATAATATAAAATATAAAAAGTAATATAATATAATATTTTCTTTTTTAAAATAATTGCAATTGGAAAGTTGAATGTAATTGTTTTTACACTACGGTCAATGAAGAAAATAAAAAATGTTCTTTTCGCCACTTTGTAACTGTTAATTTACAATTACGTTATTAATTATAAATGAATGATAAATTCTTCCTAATATTTTTTAGCATTTCTATTAAAAGTAATCAAGCAGACGCGATAGAAAGATGTTATCCCCTTTAAACGTTGTAACCCTAACCTGCTAGATCAATAGAAGCGTTTATGTACACAAGATTATGGGTATATGCTTTGTGTATATTGGAATTTTAGTTCTAAGAAAAAGTCGTTGTAACAATCTTGCATAAATCAAATTTGGATATTCGCTTTTCATATTGCTACAAAATTAACGAATCACAAAACGGCTATTACTACAAGCAAATCAATACGAATTACTAAATAAAAATAAATTGGAAACTATAATTATAATTTTCTAATGCGTCATTAAATATCATTCTTAATCTTCCTTCAAAAATTTTCTTAAATGTAACTTAGTGTAACCAGCTGTAACAGTCGTTACTATCTCGACGATAAGTAAAGCTTACTTAAAGAAGACACATCAAATAAAATAAAATAAATAACATAGCGAAATATAACTTCCATCTTTACCTCGTTAAAAATTTCGAAGAATATCGTATAAAATTACAATGTACACTTCGAAAGGCAGTCGAGGGTAGATCTCGTTTAAATGAGCATTGCTCTTATGTTGTTCCCTTCAACCGTCCGTTCGAAATGGTGAAACTCGCGGTTCGTTGCACTTGTATAACGAAAACGATCTGTGTAAAAGAAATCATACATGGAGACCACTCACCTTGGTGATGAGATCCTTAGCGCGACTCTCGAAAAGATGCTCGAGCTTTTGTGTGTCGACGGCCACAGGCGTTAGTTCGTCCCAGATCATCTTGTGTTTTTCGAGCCGTGCAAGAATGTTGGGATCGTCTCGTACTTCCTTCCAGAACAGCTTCACCGTCTTCTTGCTCTTCTTCGCGAGTAACGATGGCGGACTCTTTGGCGTGTTACTGGTCTCGTTAGTTAGTAGCAGTGGCCTCGACATCTTCAAACTGACACCGAATGGCAGCGGGGGACCCTGAGGAAGGGGCGGTGGCAATCTCGCCCCCAACGGCGGTGGCGGAGGTGCTGAAACATCTCCATTTGGAGGTGCCATCGGTGGTGGCGGCGGTGGTACTCCATTCGTCACATTAGCAGATCCCAGCACATCGATCTCATCTTCGGAATTTAGATCGGTGAAATCCAAGTCGCAAAGTGCCAATGGTCTCTTCAGTTTCTTTACCAGTTCCTCCCAGTGCAGTTCATTCTCTGATTTCTTCGTTTCCTGCAGTTTCGGCAAATTATCGCTGGTTGGCGACTTTAGTACGTCCGCTTTTGACTTCGACTTCGCTAGACCTTCTTTTGCTTTCGAGATCAACCCGCTCATATCTCCTATCCTAAAGACATGCATAAAAATGGCCCAAATTATATATTTTGTATAGCAAATGCTAACAATAGAATATTTTACAGAATAAAAGATAGGAAACAAGAAACGAGCTACATTTAGATAAGCTATTAAAATCAAATAAAACACATTCATTATACACATTAGTGACACATGTGGTTATCGATTAATTATAATATTATTCTCCAATATTGAATTTCTGAATTACTTTAATTATGTTAATTAATTGTTATATACAAGAATTAAACCCAATGTAATTACTGCAGCTTTAAATTTGGTTAAACACGGAAATAATCTCTACATTTAATTCTGGCAGTTCTGACAATATAAACTCTTATGCATTTATAATATCAAAAATTAGAATTATTTCAATTAAATATATGTCTATAGTATATGTATTATTATATAATTTGATCATTTCGAAAGCATTCCAATAAATTTTGTCTCCCTGATAATTTAATTTATTAATATCACGTTATAATATTTCAAATAACATTCATTTTATAGTAATATTATTTATCAATTATCTAGTTTATATATTCTTAAGATTATCTGATGACAAAATACAAAAGCTAAGGTTTCTTATCGATCTGTAGAAAGTTTCGTATCCGATGAAGAAGTAACTTTTATATGAAACGTTGTACTCTTGCAATATCCCGTGTAAAATTAACTCGGTAAAATTTCCGACTGAGGCACAAAGTTCATACGACTTTTCCAGCTTTCTAGTATCATTGTTGTTGTCAATATCTCGCGCTATTCTTATATGCTACTTTCCACTTTTATCTATAATAAAAGTTAAACTGACTTTTGCGTTCAAACACATTACATTTCATGTTTAATAAAGAAAACTTTAATAAAATGCAGATTAATTGACCGGGGCAAATAGTTACAAAGGGCAAGCTGATATAAGTTAATATTTTGTAAACAATATTAAGTGAAAATCGACAGTATTTTACAATTGGTATTTTTAGTAGCCAAAGACAACACAATTTTCAATGTTTAAAAACATTGATATAAATTATCGAACACTTTTTCAGAATTTAATGAACTTTAAGACTCTTCTATATTTTTATAATATCTGTTTAATAAAGATTTTGTATTCTGAAATTTCGCAAATACAAATATAGAAGCAAGATGCAGAGGATAAATCAATTGAGTAGCATGCATTTGAAATAAAGGCAGCGCCTTTTCCGAAATTACCTGGAAACTTTCTCTTCCACAGGGCTGCTAGGTATAAGATTCTGTGCTGCCAACTTCTGAGTGAGATCCTTGACAGTTCCTTCCCTCTTAAGCTGTAGAACCACTCGACGATCCTCGTCTTCGTCGGTGTGATTACTCTCGTTGTACTCGACACCTTCGTTGGGACTTTTGCCATACCATGGTTTCTTCTCCTCCGAGTCGAGCTTGTTCGCGGCATTCATCAAGGGCGTCAAGTCTTTTCTGCTGTTCGTTCTGGACAACTTGTTCGAAGGAGAATCAGCGTTCCTCTCATAAGAGATACCGTTTGTATATCGTAGACTGTTTGTTGCGAACTGACCTTTAATAGCAAAAGATTAAAAATATTTATTGTATAACGACAGAATATCTTCCCGAGATGCATATTGTTCAAAAAACATATAGGTATATGGTAAGAAAAATTAAAAAATTTATTTTATTAAATCCATCCACTTCTCTCTCTCTCTCTCTCTCTCTCTCTCACGAAATGGACATATTTTGTAAAAAATTGTATGTATATTCACTTTCTAGCACATATATACATATTTTTAATGTATTTATTTCTACATAAACATACAAATTATAAAATTAAATGATAATAAGATTTTTCTTTTGTAAAAATGTGAATCACATTAGTGATAATTGGAGATTTATTTGGGAATAAAATAAATTAGGTTTAAGAATGATAAAAAGATATTTATGTAGAGCATTTTAAATGAACTTTAAGTACTCACTTTCCTGATCATCGGTATGACCAAGCGAAGCTCTCAGGTTTGCAGTAGCCTCTTGTTGCTCTCTAATGAAGCTCCTCTGTCTCTCCGCGCGTTCTCTTCGTCGTCTCAGCGCTGGTGTAACACCAACATCCACTAAAACACAAAATAATGTTTTCTCCATTAACGCGAATTACTTACGTATATCTTAACGCGTTTTATATGCAAATTAAATTTAATTTATTACAGATTAAATATGAGCAAATTTTCTCAAAATATAAGCTAGACTTTCTTTCCATCGTGTATAAAAGTTATAAAATATTTTCTTTCTGGTATAAACACATAATTGACTTAAATTAAAAACTCAATTATATCGAAAAAAAAAAGAAATAATTACCTTTATTCTCTTTGTAACTACCATTGAGCTGAACTTCACCTAGATGACCCTGAGAACTTTGAGAACTACTTGATTCGTCGTCATCATCTGGTAGGTTCGAATTCAAGGTGTTATTCAGTGTATTCACACCCAGAGTATGATTCAGTCGTGGGCTCAGTCGTGCATTCAGAGACATTGACAGGGGTGAATTACCCGTGGAATGCCTCCGAGACTTTCGCCTTTCGTGAGAATCCACTAGAGACTTTCGGTTTCGTAAAGTTTTTCTACGCAGTCAAATAGAAATATCGGATTAGAAATATCTTAACTGAATTATTATAAAATTGTTATAAGATGAAACAAAATGTTTCTCTATAAATATTTGCATAAGATTTTTCATTTTTCTTCTAAATTACATATTTTTACCCAATAATATTTTTATCCAAATGTTCCAAAGATCTATATTAATTAATTTGAATACAAATCAAAGAGAAAGAATCTTATTAAATCGTATTACGCTCAATATTAAATTGTAATATCACCTACCTTATATTGTCATCCAATTGACGTATAGGTGATCCTCTGTCTCCATCCTCGTGATGTAGTACCGCTTCGTAAATCTGAAACTGCCTGAGCAAGTCGAGATCTGTGCCCTGTTTTGACATGTACCTCTGGATAACGCCCTCCATACCCTGTTCCTCCAGGCAGTCCACTTGATCGTAGTACGTGTCTTGATCGGGGATACCGTTCAAACACTTGTTGATCAAAGTTGTTGCGTATATAAGCAACTCTGTGTCGGCGGCATCATAATCCTTCAGGAGTTTCATTACGTTAATCCACGGTACCACGCCCCTGGCTTGATCGACCGCTCTTACAGCTCTGACCAATAGCAGACTGTTTGTTTCCACGTATTCCACAAACACGAGCAGTAGTTTCAACGCCGTCTTCACCACCAGCCGAAAACGACTAGCAATTAACGTATATAACCATTCCACTGTCTGCCCATGTTCCATCACCCCGTTCATACCGTCGACATACAGCATCACCTGGCCGAGTGCTGCATGAATGCAAACGAGTTGCGAGATTAAACACGGAGGGCGAAATTGTTCCAGACAATCGCGTATAAAGAGCCTTTAGCCGTTGTTCATAAATGTACCTCTCTAGTGGATTTTATGGCAGCTCAAACAATATTAAGGCTCAAAAGATTCTCGAGACATCGAAAAAGAGAAGTAAAAAATTTAATATTTTTTAAATACGGTTTAAACATCCACTTTAGAAAGTTAACGGAGGTAGAAATTTTTATGCAAACGGGTAACTGCTCTCCTTTATGATGTCATAAAATATTTTTTAAATACTGTCTCCAATAACGTTAAATATTTTCCGTATTAATCGACTTTTTTGAATCTCTCTTGATATTATACATATATATATATATATATATGTATATATATATAACCATTAATCTTACCTCTTAATTCGGACTGTGGCATCCCGCTATTTTTATCGGAAAGCAAAAATATAAACGGAAACGTCAAAACGACGACCTCTGCCGATGTAGATATGCAACGAAAAATAAAAGTACAACCGTCGTTGCAACCGATGCGAAACCTATCAATCATGGCTCAATCCAAAACGACGTTACCTATTTTGTACACCATGCGCTTCGTTGTTTACGAAACTGATTTCCGGCTCGTACTCGAACTACGAACATAGGCAGGCACGACTAAAATTTAACAGGTAAATTCTACCGATCGCGTTCGTAAGTTTACTCAGATTTTATCCTACATGATATTATAGTCCAAAATACGCTTGCGCTTACATATTATCGCTTAAAACACGCATATTCCAACGAAAGCCGCTCCACACTGTGCTCTAAATAAATTACGGCGCGCTTGGCATGTAAAATGTGCGAAAAAGTATAGAAGAAAGCTGTTGCAAGCATTCATGCACCGCAGGTAGAAACCGCTTCATCCAAGATTAATTAGAAACAATGAAAAAAAAAAATTGGAATTCCCTTCCCTGCTCTTTGTCGAATAATAGTTATACGTGGGCTGCGTGCAGCTCGAAAATAAAATGCGCTCGAAAATCCAGGTCACTTATGCGATGCGCAAACCAAATAACAGATGGTTACATTAAATCGTAAAGCCAATTAGTGAGTGCTTGGCAAACCAAATACATAAGTTACTATCGCGACAAATTGTGCAAAATCTAATTCGACTGAATCGATCTTGCTTGCGAGAATGTTAACAATGTTTAATTTTCGTTAAAATCATGTTATATATAAAATATCAAAGAAATAATATTGAATAATAATATTGAATAATAAAAAGTCAGCAATTATTTGCTCCTGTACGGATATGTGTTATACAATCAATATTTAACCTATGTAAATTTGAAAGCTGTATAGTGCAATTAATTAAACAAGGTTTTTATCTCGATGAAAATGACTGTTTACATATATTGATTCCCTATAATCAAAGTTTTTGGTATTCGCGCGATCGTATGCTTTGTATCAGCGACGTATGCCAGCCTGACAACGTTCATAAAGCACGTTCCACCAGTTCCACGATAAACGTTACTGTTATATAGGCTGTAAGTTATAATGCGAAATCTAATTAGAAGCCTAGATATATAAAGTCTGGATATATAAAACGCGCAACAAAAGTAATCGAAATATCAGATACTAATATGTTGCAACAGGATTTTGTAATATTTAAATAATTGGATTGCAAAATGCAACATACGTGCTTGGTACCATTTATGTAATGTAGTAACAAATTATGAAGTGTCTATTCACGATGAGACTATATAACTATTTATAATAAAAATAGATAAAAAATTGAACTGTAAATACATTAATCTAAGCAACTTCTGTAAACTGTAATATGAAGAAAAAAATTGCATCAGAATTTAATAATAGGGAGTTGCATGATACATGTATGAAATAGTAAACAATATAATATAAGAAAAAATTGTTGTAAATTATGTCTGAAAATACGAATAGAATAAATCCATGAATTTTATTTTAAAACGTCGTAATTGCTCCTCAAAATTGCATTTTCGATACTAAAATCTTTGCTTTTGGTATAACTTTTTACTTCTTCAGTATAAGTTCTCGATTCGTTTCAGCTCCCTCTAATACAGAGATAAACGCAACGAATGCATTATAAGATTACAACATGAAATTAGCGTGCTCACTCGCGTATAAGCTGGTGGTTTACAAAGTACTTGAACACGATTCCAAGATACCGCACTCAAAAGGCACGATCAAAGAGCACCATTCATAATTCGCGACGCATCGCGGTTTGACGAGTAGCTGCAAGCCACCGTGGCTTCCACGTGTTGACGCTTTCGTAAACGCGGCGCGTTAACACTTGGTGTCACCTTCTCTCTCGCTGTACTTTTAGACGGTAATATCATCGTCGCCATGTACTTCTTGGAAAAGCAAAGATGAGGACGTTGATGTCTAGCTCGTTAAACATTAGCTGCATTACGCTGGTATTATCTTATCGCTACTTGCGGCAAAGTGGGAGCGCATAGAGAGCGTCCATAGAGAGCGTAGTGTCTACCATGAAATCTCGGTGTGCATGTACCCCGCAAGGTCGCATCATTCTCTTAACTCAATTTGCGGGTTCGCTTACGATACGACTTTCCCGCCGTCTAATTGGATGCACCGACTGCTATTATTGCGGAAGTTATAGAATAATCATCATCTGATATTATTATTGAATCTCGTTAGCGGTATGCCACAACAGTAGGTATTTATTACAGGTTATAAAAATTAATTGCGGATTTTCGCAGAGATCGTAATTAATAAACGAAGTAGGAAAGACCGAGACTGTTTGTCATTCTTGAATAATAATTTTTAGAAAAAAGTGGATGTAAGTCATATACGTATTTCTTAATATTTCTTTTATCTAGAAAAGACTATATTATTACACATATTTAAAAAAAAAATTGTTTATACGTTTAATCTACAATTGTATTTTTAATTTTAAAAGTTTTAAAATATTTTTTATCAGTAAATCACTGTTTTTGAAAATATTTTACGTTTGTAGAAAAATCTAAATCTGTTTTAAGAAAATAAATATTTTATTGATAATAATATTATAAAGAAATGATTTAAATGAGAAAAGGTTTAAATTTTATTAAGTTGGAGATAGGCATTAGGGACGTAAATACCTTCAATTTTAAAATAAGTGAATGAAGTATTTACCTCGTAAAATGTAATTTTGGTAATTCTGGTCGGCTTCGCTGCTGACTTTGATCAGGCAGGCGAGTCCATCATTTTGCACAAACTCGTGTACCAGATCCTTGTCCTCCTGGAAGATTGAAATTCGCGATAAGTTAATTTAATTATGACTGAATGAGACAACAACATTAATCTATGTTGATGTTCTAAAATAGGAACAGTTTACAGAAGTGTTTCCCTAAAGACCTGGGTACATTTATCATAGCTAGACATTCTTGTTAATTATATCAGGACAAAAGGCTTTTAATGTAAAACTCGAACAAATATCGCATTATATATTAAACATTATGTCACGAAACTACTTTACATCAGAATAAATGTAAAATCGATCAGAGAAAATAATCAACAGTCCTTAGCTTTCAACTATTATAATTACTTATCGAATTTCGTTGTATGATATAATAGAAAATTTCATCAAACATTTATTCAGACGTCAAAAACAATTCTTATATTGTTTTTCAAAAAAATTTTCATTTATTCTCGATTCATAGCACCTTCATGTTTTTACATATTTTTTTTAATACACACGTAAGCTTTCCAACAAGTTGGAAGAAACTACAGAGAAAACATAGAAGAACTAATATAGCTGCTGATATCCGATCCTGACAGCGACGTCACGGCAGCATGATTTACCTCTACATTACCACCTAAGCCCGCCCAACCCGCTCTACCGTGCAACCAGGGTTAAATGGAATTAGTTATGCCGCTTCAGGCGCAAAGTCGCGGGCATAATGGAAAATCTACGAAGTTTGATTAAACCCCCTCGTTTCCAAGGCGCCGCGACGCCGACGCCATGGCCGTTCGCGATCTAGTTGGACTTCTCTGGGATTCGCGTATACTTTGGTATTCTCTCGTGTTTCCCCTCTTCCACTTCTCATTCCGCCAACCGTGAGGCGATAGAAGTTTACATGGGACTTAGGCGCGACATAGACTCGATTAGCTCGACGGATTAAGAAGCGAAATTGAACTCGTACCGATGCATTTCCTCAATTTATGTGCCGCGAGGGAAACTTGAAACTAGCCGAAAGAGGAAGCAAAGTGGAGGTTCGCACTGGGTGCCTCGTAGAAGCAATTATGAAATATATATGGTTACACGACGTCCTGCGACTAGATTAGATACGGGGCGGACGTGCAATTGATTTGCGCGACAGTAAATTCGATTAGCTGTACGGATTAACAACGAAGGATATGCAAGAATATGAGGGATACATAGTCGTGATGAAGGTTGAAACCCGCAGCGGCAATAATCGGAAAAGGGAATAAGATCGTTAAATGCGCGAGCAAGATTTAATTAACTCTTCGTCCTCTATCACTGCTGGACAAAATTAAAATTTAGTATTTCCAATAATTTCAATCTTAGAATTGTAGGTAACAAACGAAATACGCAGATACTAGCTTAAAAAGAAAAAGACAGAAAGAAAGAGAAAGTGTGTATTATTTATTCGATCAATATAAATTATAAGTTAAACATTTAAAAGATAATAAATTTAAATATATCTCAAAAAATTATCAAAATATGTTTTAATTTACATGTCAGTTTATGTGTCAGAATTTTTCTCGATAAAAAGAATAATATCGATGAAAGAAAATTATTCGTGAAAGTGGAATACCGTCACAAAGGTAAATAAAAATAGTGAGCGAAAATTATTATTTAATAATAAGATTTTAGACACACAGTATATTTATATTCTATGTAAACATTTAACAACAGAATTATTTTCAATAATTTCGTTACCAAATGGAGGACAAAAAATCCAACAAATTTCAAATATTTTAATTTAATGATTCCGTCATTTTGTGTTTTTCAGTACATGTTTTTTTTAAGAAAATATCATGTTTAAATTACTAATAAAGCAATAACAAATTGTACTATATAATTTAATTAAATACATATATATATATATATATATATACTTATTACTTGAAAATATAGATATTTTTTAGTTAGATAAGTTTAAATCACCAAATATTTAGTTAAATTTTTGATCAAGTCATGTTTCTTAGAGAAAGGAAGAAAAAACTGTGTGTCTCCTATAAACAGTAGAGAAGCTGCATTCGCTCGAATGCAAATATTTACTCGTCATGCAAGTAACTTCGCGCAAAAATATCCGCTCAGCTTCGTCGCATACCCCTCAACTGCTCTTCATCCACCCCAGTCTACTATACGTTCACTATACATTCTTTCCAGCCTTCTCGCGCGACCCCGCTCATTCTATCTCATCACGAATTGTAAACCCACCTGAAAAATCTGCTTGAGGGAGAAGAGAGCCCGTCGCAGCTCGCGGCCCTCGCTGTTCAGCAATTTTTCTGCAACAGACAAGCAACACGCAACCATTTATTATAATAATACCGCATGCACACATACACGCGCCGTCGTCGTGAGCGCATTCGCGCACATTGTTGCTGGGGCCCCTTTTTACAAAGGATCCCATTTTCAGATCACGGTACTTAGCGATCAAGCGACCGTAATGAAGAGGCCGCGTTTACCGTAGCCTCTTCCATCGTGGCAATTCCATCCGACCGCGCACGCGTGCACCGCTAATTTGATATAAATTGCCGTCAGATTATTGAATCTGGCCCTCGGGCGAGACCGAGAACCTTCATCGTCCGAGATTAATTTTAGTATCACCAAACGAAAACAACAGGATTAATGAAGTGTGGTGTCAATGCCAGTTCAGTAAGTGGAGAAATTTATCATGAGGGATTAATGTAGTTGCGCTAAGTGGATAAGTAATTGTTACAATTAATGTAACTTTAATAAGAATTAATTTTTTTCCGTAAAAATTTCCAAATATATGTTTCATTCAAACGTAAATGCTATCAATATGAAATCTGTAAAATACACTTTAGAGAGAATTACTTTATTCTGTAAGTTATCCCCAATTACGTCATTTTGTTATTTTATCAATCTTCAAAATTATTTTATTTGATCTATCTCATTATTTTTAATAAATTTAATCTAATAACTAAATAATATATCACACAAATAATTTATTAATCTCTGTAAAATTTTCTCAAATAGCGCTTTTACATTTGCTCGGCGACTAGTATGCAATCAATATTGAACAAGGCGAATGTGCAGATATTCAACATGCTGCAGCACCATATTCAATATATATCCTCTATTCTCTCGAGAGGATTCATGATCCCATTGAGAAACTCACCATTTGACTCTGTTCTCCTACGAATGGATTTATTTATCAGATAAACAATCGAGCAAGCACCAGTGCGTAATTTAACAGAGGTTCGTAATTAAGTCCCATTAATTTTGCACGTTGAATTCCCGGTCGAAATCTCCATTTCGTCTCCACATCCGTTTTTTCTCTCGCCATTCAGTGCGCGATCCTCTTCCAATCATGACCCACCGATTCACCGTATTACTAATAATTGAATTCCATTTCATCGACGGTGCGGCAGGGTAAATTCAATTTGCCGGCCATACCGGAATTTTCTGATTCTACTGCGGAAGTTCGCGGATAGTTTGTCAGGATGATGAAAAAAGGAATGAGTCTGGTGAAACGTGTTATCGGGCAAAAGCGCGGAAATGCCAATATACCGTGAATATATGCAGTGGGAATTTTACCGGACACAAGGCGAGAAAAGTTGGACATGTCGGTACGATGTATTATATACACGAAAGGCAATTTCTGTTTGCACTCTTTGATAAGCACAATTTATCATCGTTCTCTTTCTTCTCTCCTTCTATTTTTCTTCTATCTTCGTACAGTTTGATTGAAAATAATTATTTAGTAGCATAACGTATAAAATAACAGTATGATATATAAGATCATTTTTTACTGTTATTTCTATTTCTTTACTATTTTTTAAAAATTATTATTACTGTCGACCACATTTTAATTTTAATAAAATATTTTGGAACTTAATTTTTAATTTATTAAAACTTTTAGTTTTTTATCTAAAAGAATTTTTTAAAACATATTTAATAATAATGTCATGTAAATATAAAGTTACTCTTCATTTAACGTGGCCTCATCTCATTTGCAATTTTTACGTAACTACGCCTTTTCGTCTGTCCAAGTTTCGCAGTGGCCAACCCAATTCGCGATTTCTTTCGCGGAAAAGAAGGCCCGGTGCGACCGCATAATCCACAGCTATCACGCGATCTCCAAATGCATAATGCATGCAGGAGAGAGATGGTCCAAGGAGAGGAGTGATGAGAAAAACGAGCGAGAAAGAGAAAGAAGGGAGATATGCAAGCAAAGGTAATTAGGAGTTCGCTGCAGGGTAGTCGCGAAGGAGTCCGGGAGAAGGATGAGGCGAGGAAGAGAGAACGAACGACGCGTCTTCTAAGAATAGCGGTCCCAAGGCCCTGGGGCCCTTGGTCCCTCCGTAATCAGTAACCATATAAGCAAAGGTCCCCTCTTCGACCCTTTTTGCTCCGTTTCTCTGTCTCCGCTTGGTATCTTCTTTTCGCTACTAAGCAACTTTGCCGACTACACCATAATGCGCTATTGTCGCCTATATATTCACTTTCGTTTAATTTTCACTCCGATCATTGTTAAGTTTTAGCGTTAAGTGCTTATTTTGTTATTCTACTGTAAACAATTTATTAATTTATTTTCGGATTAGATATCTAATGGTTCTAACAGAATTAAGAAGAAATAACGTTTTATGTATTTTAAATGTGTGTACTTATATTCGCTAAGTTATTTCTCTAAAGTTATTTTTAAAGTTATATAAATATGTTCCTAATTACTTTTTAATTACTATTTCAAAAATATTTAGTAATAATATTTTTATGTAGATGCAAAAATTAGTGTAATCAATCAAAATATTAATATGAGGTATCTATATATTTGTATGTGTTTTCAAAATAAACAGGTTCACAGACATTTAACATTAGAAATTGATTTTACTGATATAATTGTTTTATCGACAAAGTCGTGACGACATCTAATTTACGAGAAAAGTAATATGATAAGGAATATTATAATACTCATATGGCGTGATAAATGTTATTACGTACTATTTTTATCCGTAATTGTTTGTACCAGGAGCGATGCCAATTGGCATATAACATCGTTCTAATATAAGAGTAGCAAAGAAAATTAAAAACGGTTTAAAAGTATAAAAATATCAAGAATATTAAACAAGAAATTATAAATTTAATTTCACATTTTTTTCATTTTGTATCTTAAACAAATTAAAATACAAAAAAAATTTGCTAATTACGATACGTGCGAGTTAGCTTTCAAAAGCTAATAAGATAATTTGAATAAGATGTCATAAAATTCGTATAACAGTAAATTAAAAACTATAATTAAAAATTGTTATTCCTGTTTCTAGTAATATCTATCTTAAATTTAACATTTACCAACAAATGCTGTGAAAAATTAAAAGAATCTTCATTATTTAAATAAATTTATTTTAATAAGTTATATAAATAGAAAAAAATGCGACTAAATAAATATCTCTATTGTCACAATCAAATAATAATAAAAGATCAATTTATTAAAAATTTAGAATTCATGAAAATTTTCATTTGTTGCTAAATACTAAACCATCTAATCCATTTCGCGGACAACCGACTATACTATTGCCAGATATTTCGACGTGAGCGAAATCCGAATCCACATGTCGCGTGATACGTGAAAACGTGCTTCTCGTGGCACATCTCGTGCTGTGTAATGCGTCCGGTTAACCAGTTAGCTGCGGAATATAATTTGTACGATCTGTTTGTGAGCGAAACAGAATAGTGAAATTATAAATTGTTTATCGCATAATAAGTACACTTCGATGCGAAGATAAAAAGCGATTAATAAGTGAACAATGGAATTCAATAATTATAACGCTTTCAACAAGAACTGTGTTTAGACATATAACAATTATAATTTTTATATTTGGTGCATATGTGTTTAAATAAACGCAATAAATTAATTTTGCGTTCATGTGATTATCAAATTTTATTGTTCGTCGTTAACCATATAATCATATGTTATTAATAATTGTTAATAATGTGATTATGATGATATCTTATCATGTCTTATCTTTATTCTGATATGTTTCTCATTTTTATCATAAATTGTTATTAATAGACATTTATTTATTTTAAGAATATCTATTTATAATAAATATGCTAAAAAATAGTATATGAGAAAATATTTATATAGATTAAAACATTAAAAAATTTCGTAGACGCGTTACAAACACTTATTTTAGATTAATTTTTCTGTATCTAAGAATCTCTATTCCGTAAGCTCTCCTTATTTCCATTGCTTTTTAAGATATTTTTGTCCATTTGGAATAGCACGTATTTAAATATAAATAAAATATGCCAGATATTCTTGCAAAATAGAATCGTCTTCACTACTCGCTTTTCAAAGGTAGGTAAGTCACATAGAAAGAAGAAGAGAAGAAGGATCAAAATGAAAAAAAGACAGACAAATTTCACGAGGGTCGGGATACACGAAGAACCGTTAAAATATGTAAAACGGCACGGTCCACTTTGGCTTCCGCTCCTCCCTCTGCCCTTTTGAAACTTCTTTTTTTCTTGCTTATTCTGTACCTTCGATTATCTCCTCCACCGCCTTCACAGAGTTCAATGAACCAGGACACAGAGCCTACAGGTGTACCTGACACACATCATTCGCAAATTTTGTTCTCTGTGATATTTAACATCTACGAAACATTTTAGCAAGATTTTTATTTATTAGCAAATTTAACGCGTACATAAAATATATTAACGTTGCTAATCTTTTTCCTGAAGTGAACTTTCTAAATTCAATTAAAAAATTTGAAATAAAAATTTCATAAACACAAATCATAGCCGATAATACCGAGCGACACATGGAAACAAAATAAGATACGCACCCTATCTAATTTTGTTCTACTATCTGAACATGCTTATACACGTTCTGATTAGTAATAATTATTAGCTTTCCTTTTTTATCATGTCTAAAATAATATAATTCTTTTTTTGACTGACACACACACACACACACACACAACAATATAAATTAAAAAATTTGTAATTCTATTTCATTTTTGCAAATATTATATCTAAAAAAATATATGACAAAACAGTAATAAAAAAATCTTTCAATTACAATTGATTCAACTATACAAACAGAGAGATATAATAAAATGTTAACAATTATAACAACGTCTACTTGCAGAAAACAGCTCTGATAGCTGAACCAATCCCGTAAGGAATAATTTACATGGCGAAAAGGCGCAAGAAATATCTTTGGTTATTTTCAAGAAATTGATGTTAGCAAGTCAAATAAGCTCATCTGAACATCTTATAGAAATACTTCTCACTATAACGGAAATAATGTAATAATCTTAATAGAAATGAGAGAGAGAGAATTTGTAATACAAGAGATAAGATTTTATTCACACAAATAAATTTAATCATACGTCGCACATATATATACATATCTCTACATACATTATTATAGTTTTCAGACACAAAACATTCTCATAACAAAATTAATTAAGAGAAGTAAAAATTTTATTTAAACAATTTGAATAATAATAAACTTTAAAAAATTGATATAAATTAGAAAAACATTTAATATATTTTAAATGTTCGGAACATTCGTTAAAATTTGAATGCGTTATCTATAAGTTTAATAATCTACAGAATTATAAAAGAATAAATAAGTGGATTTGGTGAAACTAAAAATATTACAAACTTGTAAATAAAATAAATAATAATAGTAAGCTATTAAAACCTGTTTAAAAAATTTAAATAGAACCCTACAGACATTATTTTTCTACGAGTCGTTAAATTGCATGCTAATAATTATAGTAATTTAGACATAATAAGGTTTAATCAGAACAAGGTTATCAAAATAATTCCTCATAGAGTCGCTTATTTCGTTTTCATAAAATTAATAAAATAATAAATCATCGTTCGTTTTTTGAATTGAAAAAGTTCATTTAAGTATGCATTATGCGTAAAAAAGTGTAAAATAAATGTAGTAGTTTCGAAAATCTCGCATGACACGTTTCAATTTTCTCGTAATATTCCAATTTGTTCCATTATGTCAATAAAAACGGTCAAGGTAATCGCCGAGAAAATGCACTTACTGTCAATAAGAAAAGTCGAAGTCACCGATTATCGTATTCTTATAAAAATTTCAATAATGTTCATGCTACATTTTTAGTGTTAAGTATTTATGGTACAATCATATGGTAAAAACATGATTATTTCCAATTTGAAAAGATTACGCAAATTTTCACAAATCATGTTGGTCTTTTATTTCTTCTGTAAAGAGAAAAGAAGTGAAAGTTATTTCAATCATATTTTTTAAATATATAAACCTATTTTAATCATATTTTCTGAACGTTCTGAATATTTCAATTTTCAAAGCTTTTACTAGAATAAAAAAATTAAGAATTCCTAAATATTTTCATAACATATTACACAGTTTAGATGTAAACATAAATAATTAGGTATTTCTAAACTGTAAACCAGGATCAATTGGTGGTAAAAGGATCAAGCAGAGGTGCGTATTTGCTGCTGTTTGTTGTAATTTCAGTAACGATTTTTGTAACGCTACAGGTAAAAAGAATGTAGAACGAAGGGAGTTTTTATTCGACATTGCGTGATTAAGTACCGTCTGTCATAGACGGTGATGGATGGTCGCTGAACCACGATAAAGGATTAGCTTGATTTTCGCAGGTACAGGGTTCCGCACTCAACGGCATAGTCATTACTTTGCTAATTATCAACAGGCAACAGAGCTCATTGTTTACGACATTGTATAATTATGTCGTAGCGTATATTTAAAAATATTATATTTTGCTTGAAAACATATTGTAAATTTAATTATGCGTTCGTTATTCATTGTTTCTATAGTTGTTCGTACAATTTAGATCACAAAAAATTTTGTAATATTAAAAAACTACTGACGTTTTAAAAAAAAAGGATATCAAATAAAAAAAATACCACAACTTTTAGCCACATTACATATTTCAGTACATAATTCTCGCCTGTACAATTTTAATGAATATAAGTGTATCTACGTTCTTATAAATACACTACTATGATTAACTATACACATATATGTTTATCCGTCAGACGTCATCGATTGTACACAATGTCAGTATCACAATCAGTATAAATTATTCATATTAATGATATACGGTCTCTATACATTTGGATGTCTTCGTGCTATAATGGTTAAATGTGCGTGACTATTCACCCACAAACATTGATTGGTCGCATTGTCATACATTTAGGTCGCTATTGCTAGTAAAACAAGTGACCTCATAAGTAAAATACTAATAATTTGACCTAAAATATGTTTAACCTAAATATATTTTGTCATAAAATTATTATATATACAATTAAAAGTAATATTAAAGAGTAACAAATATTATTATTGTTGTAAAAATTATTCATATTATTTATAGATAGAAATCTAATTTAAAATAATTTCTTATAGGTTTTATTTATAAGTTTTATCTATACATTTCTTTTTTAATTTAAAAAAATTAATTTTGTTAATGGAAATATTTTTACACATTTTGTTTATAGATTTTTTCAGTTTCTAATATTAAATATTAAAAAAAAATAGATTTTTTATATTATAAATTTTAATATATTCTTCAATTTAAAATTTATAATTAATGAAGAATTAATTATTTTCTTAATTCCTGTACATTTATTTGCAATAGAGTTTACGTTACTATTTATTTTCAAAATACATAATATGTAGGTAATTAATTATCAATAATTCTATATTAATTAAGCAAAATTAGAAGTTGGTAAGACAAAATTATATTCAAAATACCCGTACAACACATCAATTTTATATAGTCTTATTCTGTGTACAGTCATTCTCCTTCATCTGATCATCATTATCAAAACTCAATGCTTCGCAGCATCAACGTTACAGTTATAAGCAGAAGGTCGCCGTTGTCAGTGAACCGAAACAAGTGACCGAGTAACTAGAACGAGACTCGACCCGACGCTACCAGTTAAGGGTCGAGGAATCAGCGCGCGCGGTCGGCATGGATGAGCCATCCAAGTGGATCGTGGGAGCCCGTTGCGAGATTTAAATCAGAAATCTACGATGAGAGAGAAAGAGAGAGGGAGATGGTACTCACCTATGATGGTGTGAACCCTCACGGACAGCTGGGTCCTGAGAATGATCGCGTTCTTCCGGCTGCAACAAAAAGAATAAACAATGCGACCGATTAGTACGCGCAAAATGTTGATTGCTGCGCGAATTACATATTAATATGTAATTAAAGATACAGAGGCGGAGAAGATGAGAAAGGCCTATTGCCCTACTAAAACACGTTATTATTCATCCCGCCACGGATGGATACTAATTAGTTATGGCCGTAAATTAATCGCGTTCAGTAATTACTTAATTAGGGCTCGGGGCGTCCTTAATCCACTTGCACAGTGTGCGAACCCCAACAAATATGTTTTTATGGTATGCCGTATATACTCAAATTTAGATTTATAAATTTGCAATTATAATGCAGTCTTTGTTCTGACATAACAACACAATAACCTGGTAACGCAGTTATTATCATTTGTTTCTTGAATCAACTAAGTAAATAATTAATGGCTTGTAACGTTATTCAGACAAAAAATTAACATAATTTCAACATAATTTCTCATCGTTAAAATGCTTAAAATAGAAAAAATCTTTAAGATACTTTTTCCAGAAAGTTTACATAATAAACGATAATTGTATATTAACACTTAAGCATTATTTATTCAAGGGTTCAATGTAAAAAAACTAATCAGCTCCATTTTTTCTGCAAAAATAACTTTTCAAGTATAAATTTAACGTGACATGTTTCGTGTTATTTTTTTGTATAAGAAATGGATAGAGAGATCCATGACTTATAAATTAATATTTTATCGTAAATAAAACTGGCTGAGTAATTAAAAAACCATATTATGTTGATTATCTTTTAAATGAAAGAAAACTAGTGAATGTTTCTTTTCTGGTTGACAAATACGTATCAGAGAATGATAAATGATATAACATGAATAAATGGTATTAATAACCGATTCTATTGAATCATAAATCTCTTTGGAAGGACTTGATATTGATGACAATAATATTGAGATTAACATTAACAATAAGAGTATTTACTACTTTTACTGTTTATTGAATAAAATTACATTTTAACAATGCTGAATTTTCGATTTTTATTTTTGAAGCAAAAAATTGACAGCTTTATTTAAGAAAAATATCTTTTTGTAAAAACCATCATTATCAATAAAGTTTTTTTATTAACAAAATGATCTTTGCATATTTTAATCAGCGTAAAATATTCTGCATAATATATTTGTCAAAACAATTTTTTGTTAATACTGTAAAGGAGGATAAAATAAAGTCGATTTTTACTCAAAAAAGTGTAAGTAAAACAAACAGTGTTTTTTTTTAGATTTTGACTTTCCACATAATAAAATTAGTAAAAATTCGTGACATTTGGGAAACACCTCGAAAATTGAGCAAAAACATTGCAGTTTGAATAAATACACAATAATTATGTTCAATTTTCGAGATGTTTCTCAAATGCTACAAACTTTTTAATCACTTTACTATATCTACGCAAAAAGTTAAAATGCATAAAATATACTATTCCTTTCATTTACATCTTTTTGAACAAACATCGATTTCTTTTTAATACCCTCCTTTTAAAAAATTAAGCAGCTTGGCTTTTTCCTTCAAAAATTGGCTTGAATTGATATAACTTTATTAGGCAATGTGATTAAAAGGAAATTATGAGATAGAATTACAATTACAAACTTTTGTGTGACACATAGTATCGACTATGCATAAATTCTGTCCTAATTGCCATACAACTAGACAAGCTAATTTCGGATAGGAAACTTCTGGAGTGGGTTATTCCATGAGCGTCCCAACAGTTCCCCACGGAATAGTCAAGTAGCGACGAACTCATCATATGACAACTGTAATGGAGTTCCCATGAGCGTACCAATTCGCAAAGGGAAACGTTCATCGATTTTGGTATAAATGCTGCTTCACAACAACGTGCCTCGATACATAAATTGGGTTAGAGTGGCGCACTCGACTTCCCTGTGCATATCACCTCACCTTGAACGGCGCGAACTTTAAGGCCCTGCGAACCTTCCCACGCCACGTCGCTGAGAAACCACGACGACCGTATAGACAATGGCTTTCAGAAAAAGAAGGGGGGAAAAAGAAGCGACGAAGAGTCGTCGGCATAGTGGCGATGGTGGTGGCGATGGTGCCCGGAGGTAAAAAAAAAAGTCGGGTATACGCTCGTTAATAATGTTTCCGCTCGTTAAATGAGGGAGTCAGAATGCGATTACGCGCCCTGAATTTCCCACGAATAATGGCGGCCGTAGCAGTATGTTAGGCGACCCCTCTTAAATGCCAGCAAAGGGCATGAATATAGAGTGCAATAGGCCAAATTACAAAAAACAGTATGGCAAATAATATTAAATGTTTTAAAAGGACATGGGACTAAAATAAATAATTAAATCTTTCAGATTCTTAAATATTACAATAAAAAAATGGGAAAATAAAAGACTTTTAGTAAAAGACATATTTAATCATAATTTCACGGATTTAAATTTAAACATGGCAAATAAAACAGCCGAATATTTACAATAATATAAGTACAAAACCATAAGGTATTGTGTTACGAGTTATTACAAAAATAAGTAAAATAAAAAAAGTATAAATAAAAGGTAGATTAATTGAAAAAACTAATTTAATGAATACCGTAGCCAATTTATCTAATGGCTTCGCTTAAGTGAAATAGTATAATATAAAGTATAATATAATTGAAATGACATGGAATCTTTTAATTTTATCTAATTGGAAGTTTATGCATTTTTATAATATGATATATACATATAAAATCTTAAAATACATGTAGAGGGGTTAACTCAAAATAAAAGAATTTATAATGTTCTGTTATTATAGTTTTTTACGAAATTACATTATAGAAACAAATAATAGTCATGTATAAGGATTCATAGAGAATATATAACAGTAGCCACATTCTTTGATAAAATACAGTATATATATGTATATTAAGAAAAATGTCTGATTGAAAATGGACAAATTGGAAGATTCTGATTATACAATCAAAATTCTGATTACCTCAACTATAATTCCAATACATTTAATTCTGATCTTTCCTTTTTAAATCGGAATTTCAATTAATCCAACTAGATTGTGTGTGTGTGTATAAAATATTTTATTGTTAAAATCATCTGACATATTGCCAAGGTTAAATCGTAATTTTTTCCCCTTTCAACTTTGAACATTGCAAAATGCTCGCTCGAGAACATTCTACTCGATGCACCGCACCGAATGATATATCACCAGGCAGCAAAACAAGCAGCCGCCGCAACGCGACGTTGCTCCAATGGCAACGACCGCGAAGGGTTAACAAACTCCAAAAGCAAAGGTTGCACGAATAAATTAAAAAGTTTCAGGCACGGGGCCAAGTTCAATGCCATAATAATATCGACTAGGTATGCGCGTCCCGTTTCTCCTCGTAAACATTCAGCTGCCATCTTTTGCTCCTACCGAGTCGCAATAATTTCTTCTGCAGAAGTGCAATAGCAATTTACGATTACCTCACGATAAACATACAGCGAAATGCTTTGGTGTCGTAAATACCGTTTTAATCCTTTCGATCTTGCAATTCAATTGTCATGTCGCAATGATTAAATACTTGTAATTTAAAATGAAATTTCAGTTTCGCCATTACCAAGTCCAAAGCGAAATTAAAAATAAGATTATTTAACAATAACTAATATAAGTAATAGATAAATAATGTATAATATTCGTATTTTATAAATATATTAAAAATTTTTAACTTAACTTATTCTTATTTTTCGTTGTAAAAAAGTAAAATATTGTAAAATTCACAAACTCGGGAATTTTTAATTTTATTTAATCAATTTTATTTTAGATATACCTGATTTATTCAGTTAGAGACGAAGAAGTGCGCTCGAACATCGATGTTTTTGCATACACAAGAGCACACGTGACGATTTAAAGTGCCTTCTCGAAATGGAACGTCGTAACTTTCTCGAGGAAACAACGAACGGTGTCATAGAACACTAGAGGTCGTCGAAATCTACCTGAGGAGAGCTGGAGAAACCCTCATGCAAATACGATTTACCTCCAACGTGGCTACCGCTAGTCTGCTAGCAGCGAGTGCACCCTCGGGAGAAGGAAAGCGAAGCCGGGTAACGTTCCCGGCAAATGGAATGCAAAATCCTGGACGCCCGTGGGAACTTTGTCGTCCGTGCCATTGGGCGATGAAAGTCTCCGGGGTCGAAACGATTTCCAATCTCTCTTAATGGCGCATTAATCGTAATTCCCCGGACGAAGGGTGGAGAACGAAATGGCCGTTGTCTTAAATGCGATAACTCTGCCGGCTGACAGTTTTCAATTGGCGAACAACGCACTGATAGTTGGCGAAGTTGTTTCCAATACCTGTTATCGATACTTCGTCTTTTATCCATGCGCTCTTTAATTCAAAAGTTTGTGCATCACGAAGTTACGAAGTGAACGAGCGTTCGCCGGGGATTCCTGTACCTCGATCAAGTATGAAATTAAAGATGTTCGCGTTGAGAAGTTTGCGACAGAAAGTGAGCTAACTGGTGTTAATTTTCCAGTAATATTCGGGAGATTTAATTAATTAGTATATTATAGAAGATGCAAACATGCTGTAAAATCATTAAATTTATATAATTTCCATACATACATAAGTACTATACACATATATGTAGATGTATAATTCTAATAAAAACACATCTAAAAAATATAAAGTTTAATTTTAGAATAAAAATTTATAAACGTACAAGTATTGTTTATGAGAGAGAGAGAGAGTGAGAATACATGTATATTCATAAACAATACAATGTCTAAAATTTGAAAATGTCTATTATCTACAGTAAATTTTAAGAACGGAAAAGTCCATTGTTCCTTCTTATGAAAATGAAAAAAATCAGGTATACTGATTAGAAAAGAAGGAGGAAGGAGAGGAAAGCAGAGCGATTCGTACCATTCCTAACGCGGAATTTGTCGATTGCAATGAAGATTAATGATAGAGATCCACCTGGATTTTCCTAAGAAGAAAATGATGTGGCCAATATTAACCCGCCGCGACCTCTTCGTTTCGTTACACCTCGAGATGCTTGATTCTGCGGATGAAAGGATCAGGTAACCCCGTCGTCTTCTGATGACTCGCTCGGGTGATCTCGATTTTGCTCTCGGCGAGAACGATTACGAAATGACATGATGCACGTGCGAGGTTATATCTCCGAGGAAATTTTCGAATACACACTTCCCTCGTGAAGTTATGTAAGATAAAGTAACGAAATAAAGTCGCAGTTGCCAAGAAAAAGACGACTTACTGACGTGACTTCAAAAACAAGCGCATTTCTCTAACAAACTGCGAGATGTAATCAAGAGTTACTTGCACGAAGAAAAATCCTGCGACAACTTGCTGAGTCGATTAATGTCACTAGGTAATTTAGCATCAGAAGACTTTTTGTTAATTTTTCGATAATTTATCAAGACGTACCAACATTTGATAAAATGCCAAGATGATGAGAAAATAAACATAGTAAAGAAATATAACAGAAATATAAACACTGCAATATGTGTTTATTTCTGCCCATTATCTCATGATGTTTCAATCTTTAACTATTATGTTTATTATTACATAATAAATTACATCATATTCAATTCTAATCGTAACAAAAAACGTCATTGTATTTTTTATCACATAACTTCGTCTATATATATCTAATTTATTAGATACTACTATTATGATTTCGATAAGAATTAATTTTATAGTTTCACTTTTGCAATACTATTTATTAATTTAAATATATTTAAAGTATAACAACAAATCTACGCCGATATTTTCCCCTCGGTATAAAGCACCGTCCGCTGTTAACAAGCACCCAAGCAGCTAATATATTCCGGCAGATCCTCCGAGGTCATGCACGTAAAGGGTGTGCGTAAAGTGCGCGCGTGTTAGTCGATTAACGATTGTACAAATAAAGTTCGTCGGCGATTGCGTAACGATACTAGAGACGAAGCTTAAGGTCAGGTCTCCCTCGGTTGAAGTCATAAATCACTTAGGAATTAACCCCTCTAATTGGTCCGCCAGTATTTAAATCGAACGCACACACGCAACTGCGACAATACGGATATGGAAACGCGCATACACCGCGACATACGTTCTGCGACTCATCTTATGCGTGTGAATCGAGTTAAAACTGGGCAAAGCAAGTTGCCAAGCATTTGTAAACGAGCGCGATTTTCGCAGCTTTCTGGAATCGCAAAGCTAATTAGCGCCTCTAGCCATTCGAGAAAAAGAGAATTGTTACGACTAATGGAAATGACGTCTAAATTAAGGTAATGAATTCCATAGCATTTTCCAACATGAAATCGTGAAAAACACAATATTCATGAGAGAAAACACCGTGCAAGAATTAAATTGCACACACTATCAGTAAAAACCGCCTACTAAAAGAGTAACAACAAACATTTATTAAATTTATTCATTAGAGACAAATATATATAAATACAAACTAAAATATTCCAAAGTTGCAAAGTGTTTTAATTACAATTCCTTTATAAATAACAATTATTTAAATGCGTATTTTATAAGGTTAAACATTTTAATAGTTAAGTGTCAAACTAAGTTCTCTATAAATGTAAATTTTAAGTAAAAATAAATAAAAAAATAATTTGTATATTCTATATCCTTATTTCTCAAATTTAATTTATTAAAACCATTTGTATTATTGATCCATTCTAGAAATTTCAACTTTAAAATATATAATTATTTACTTTACTTTGAGTTTTTCTACGTTTGAATAGGAAACCATTATCCAATTCACATCTTTCACATAAAAAAATCTTTATAAGTATTAGAAAGAGAGATGAAAAGAAGTATTAAATTAAAATTATTCCAATATTTTGTTACATATTCTAATCTTTATTTGACAATATAATTTATATGCTATTGATTGATAATGTCCCAATGACGATTTATTTGATTTTAAGTGGACATTTATTAAACGGCTAAAAATGGCATCTCTATAAAGGAACCTTTAGGTAATCGTTTTTAAGTTATAAACGTGATACTGTTGATTTCAAATCAATTTAAAAAATGAATCTTCTTCAATTCACAAAAAACTAGTTGAATTATAACAAAAAATATTTGTATATGTGATGTTAATTACTCTTACAATATTAAATTTTGTTAAATAATATCTATTTAATATTAACCCAATAAGGGCTGTTGAAACAAAATAATAATATTTGTACGCTGCAAAAACAAATTTAATGTAAGTAAAATGCCTATGTAAACTTCCACGAATGTTGATGCGTAAATTATGTATTCCAATTGCGTTTACTTTAATTTCATTTGATGAAGTATATTCCAATTGCGAATTGTATTTATTTGAAATATATAATGAATCCACCATCCGTGGACACTCGTATAAACATTTTATGTTTTATTATATCCTGATAATTAAAACTCTAAAAATCTTCAATTCTTACTGTTATGTAAATTCGTAATTCTTCAACCTAAAGTTTTGCAAAATAAAAATATATTTCATATTTAATAAAAAATACATCCGAAATTCAATGTTATCGTAATATATAGAATGTCCACAAATAAATAGAAGCATATTTTGTATGTATTGTAGTTTAATATTAGTTCAACGTTAAATAAAATATTTCTTACAATGTTAAAAGAATTAAGAGCGAAAGGACTGCGCAACATCGAGGTTGCCGAGCTCACTGTTGGTGTCCGATAGGGGGTGATCGATGATCGATCGATTCGCGTGACGGCACGTTTCCAGGACGTTGCGCCGCACGAGTACGAGCAAGTTGCAGTACTCGAACGGATTCAATGAACTCGAAGAAAACGAGGCACGCTCTTCCTTTCCTACCCTCACCTTCTAGAACGACCGAGTCACGGCTTGTGATCGTGCCTCGGACACAAACGATCAACGAAACGCGCGGGAGTGAAAGTCAAGGGGCCGACAATCGCCACGGAATGTCATCGAATCATGAACGCGATTCATGAGTATGTTTCAAGGGAATCAACGTACTGCCAACAACTTCGATTACGTCCGGCGTTTGCCGCTTACCGCATGACTCTCTTTCCTTGACAAGAACACTTACGATCAAGAGAGATATTCTGACGATCATGCGTAGAAGAAAATTTCGAAATACATGATGATTACATTTTAAGAAAATAGTATATCGGGATACAAATAATATTTTATAGAAAGTTCCTTAAAATTAGATAACATGAAATAATTATAATTATATCTCTTGATCCTCTTGTGATCAAGTACTTTAAACTATTCATATAATATAGCAAGAATCATCATTCGTTTTCAGCTGAGATTTATTTTTATTGTAGAAGTATAGATATTTAAATGAGAGAGAGAAACACCAATTTAATTAATTTATGCGTAAAATAAAATCACGTCTCTGCTGATTGCTTAATGGCAAAATCAGAAATACAATCACACAAAAAGCCGTTAGGAACATGAATGCAGTAATGAATTAATCACACGTGTCGTATAGTGTCCAAGGAGCAAAAAATACAGAGCAAGAGGAATCAACTGACGATAATAATCACAAATCAAAGTCCAATGATATTTCAGATATTTCTAAGCAAGAAAAATGTGAATTGTTCATTTACATAATAAAATAAAAATCGAATCCATTACAATTCCAATAAGTACACAAATTTTTAAGAAGAAGAAGGTTTATAATTCTGCTTACGAATGATGAATAATTAATATGTTTTAAAATAGTAAGATTAAATGTCATCAGCTTTCCAAAGATAATAAATAAATATAGGAAAAAAAATGTATACGTGGATGTTAATATGATTTGCAGCAGCTGAATGTATTGTAAAATAAAAAATATCGATGTGTAAAATATATGATTCGCCGCAATATTTTTATATGATTGATTTAGATGTCAAAGATAAAATTATAAATACATAGAAAAAATGCCACGAAAAGTCGTATAAATTAAATTGTACATCAATATATATCAAAATATGTCTTAATTAAAAAACCGTCATTTTCATTATATTTTTTAGATACGTATGATAATGTAAGGTGATACGTCTTTTTACAAATCACTAAACTTTTCAATTCGGATAATATAATGTATGTATCAAAACGATCGAGATACACTTAAATATTCGATAATATGTAAATCAAATCTTCTAAAAAAATTCAAAGATAAAACGCAGTTATTAATTATGTTGAATAAATTTTATTATATCTGTATAAAAAATTAAGTTTGTTAAATTTGATTATTCTGTGTGAATACGTAAATATGTGAAATATATATGAATTTACTAATTGTAAGTGTTTCTTTACAATAGAATCATCACGATAATATTTTCATAAATTATACGAAAGACAGCTATCGAGTTTTTTTAATGAAAGATGTATTGAACGCGGCTGTAACTAAATTCATCTTGGATCATCATGATCGATCTTGCTGAGACATCCTAACGCAATGCGAAGTAGTTCTCGCGCGCTCGTACGTTCCAATTATTCAAATGCATTCCCGGACACGTTGCACCTGTTGCATCCCAGATGCAGATGCATGTCTGAGGCGTCGAATCGTCTCAAGCATGCTCTTTGCATAACCAGCACTGATGTCTACAGAAAAATTTCTCTCTTCAGTTATTACCTTCAAGCAATTGCCTTCGTGAATATCCCTTTTTTCAACATTAGTGAGAGAGACGAAAAATAATAATGCCGTATATTTTGAAATTTAAAAGAAATTACGTAATTTTATACCAAAATCAAATTCTCAATGCAAATTTTTCTTACAACAATAGCACATCTATTTAAAAAAAAAAATAGGCAATATAGTGCTTGAGAACAAATAATGTATCTGCAAAAAAGAGAATGGGAGATACATTTTTCCTTCAAATTTCCCCAGATACTCCAGTTATTGCATATTTCAAAGTCACAGTACTATGAATTCATATCTATGCCATTTTTAAATTACTTTATTCCATTTCAATAAATATAATAATATATCATGATATAAGTCAGAATTATAATTGTTAACATACAAAGATTTTACTGATCAAATTTGTAATTCTTCATTATATTTTGATAAAAAATGCCAGTAAATAAGAAAGAAGAGAGATATATATGCTATTTTTCGCTATTTAATCTAGATAATAATAATCAGATAAAATTTAAATGATATTTTTCGCTAAATATACAATAAGGAATATTGAAACTTGTGTTTCTTTTAATTTTTAAGATCTTATGTATGTAAGATATAAATGTAAAATATATTTAATATCTCTAAAATATCTGCTTTTTGCTCCAATTGAAGTAAATTATTTTACAATTATAAAATGTTTTCAAGAAATATTTAGAGATAATATAATAATAGTAAATATTAACCAAAGAATAAGAATTATTTGTTTAATCACTACAAAAACATGTAACAAAATTAACAGATATTTACCAGTCTGGCGGCATCACGGTGTCGTAATGTCATATCACCAAAATAATTAAGAATCGACGATGTACTCAGTCCAATCTCACTTTCGATCTCGCGACGCGTTAAGAAACCACCAGCCCGTGTCGAAGATTCGAGAAGCGCTCTCGATGGAGTCGGGGTCTAAGCAACGACTGGACTGGTACCAGGATGGCTTCTTGCTGCCTGGTCGCTACGTTCGCCACAATAGAAACTGGTGGGAGATCAAAACGCTGAGTGGTCGCTATACTGGTGCACATTCGCGTATATACGCACATACGCATGTTACATGTAATATTCCTTCGACAATTACGACATGCACATGTCCCGCTACAGATGATATATAGTAATTGTATATTTGTGTAAGTGCGTATATGCAGATTTTATCTTATAGTACCGTTCATAAATCGATTCTGTGTTCGTTGAAATTTCATCTATAGCGGAAATGTATATCATTGGCTACGTGACTAAGAATCTTGCCACTGATCCACTTCTATGAATCGATAATCCATTAACGGAAACTAATTCTTTTCAGAGGAATTTCTAAATTATAATTCTCTCTTCCGAGAAGAGTTAATTAGCCATTTTAACACTTTTTTAAAAGATTATTATTTTTATTATTCTCTTTCTTTGATTTTTATCATTATATTTCAATTTTATTTTGACAAAATCAAACAAGATTCCAAATGTTAATTTTCAATTTTATTTTTGCTTTAATTTTTAGAAATAAAAATTACATTATCACGATTATATGTTAGCGCTATTAGTATAAAAGCATTTAACTTTCAAAGAATACACTTGAGTTTTTGAAGACTATTGTACTTCAAGAGAAGAAAATAAAGGATCACAAAAGTACGGTGGCGTGTTTCCCATGTAGACACGCGGAGACCGACCGGAGTTGGAGCGACTACAAAGCAGATCGCATGAGCAAACGATTCTTTTTTTGATTGTACTGTATTTATGCACAATTGCACGCGGGAAGTGCACACTGCGAAAGTATCATCTTACTCTATACGAGAATTTCCTGATCAAGAGAGAGACAGACAAAAAGAATGCAATAAGTATCTTTCACAGAATCTGCTTCGTGGCTCTGGTAACATAAAAATTCTAATGTAATATTTCTAAAACGATTTAATAAAAATTCAGCTTTAATAGATACGACAATATCGACTTGAATTGAAGATTTTCCAAGTCTATGTGAAATTTTCATTTTCTTTATCTACAGAATCTCTCTCTCTCTCTCTCTCCTCTTCCCCCCCCTCTCTCTCTCCTTCTTTTTTCTTCTCTCGTATAAATTATAAAAATAAAAATATCATAAATAATGTTATTTTAATTATATCGATTTACGAATATTTTATAATTATTTGAATAATATCGACGATTTCTAAACCTCTTTTAGGCTAAACAATCATATCAGTATGCGGTCGCTCTCGTAATATAGCGGTGTTGCATTTTCCCCGACGAAGCTGTATTATTTTCGCGAGTGTGATTAACGCTGTCTGCTCGTCCCAAGAACTCCTTCCCGACTAGATGATACCATCCTCCATTCTTACCCCGCTTCACGTGGCCGCGAAAAGAATTCATATCTCTACAGTGCGCGGCGGACGGGTGTACGTCGACGGATAAAGCAACTCGTTAATCTCCGGTTGTTAGCCAAGGTGGAGAGATACATATCTCGGGGTTTCTGTTGCAGACGGATGATTCGCCGAGTCTACTCCTATCGTGGTAACCACCTTGGTTACTCGTGAGAGCGAGGAAACGCATAACAGAATCAGGGGCGGGGAAAGACGTACACTACGAAGTATACGGGGTTGGAGAACATTATTCTAGAGCGTATCATAGCTCACTAATTATCTCAACAATTTCGCATGCAGTCCTCGGGACACATATTTTACGTAGAAAAAACATGTAACGATTTTAAATTATCATCGACGAAATGTTGCAGATTAAATATGTGATTAATTTTAGTGAAGCATTTTCTTTAAAGTGTAATGTTCTTGGAGCGCACCTCAAGGGAGAGAGAAACGACCCCGTGAATGATCATAGCGCTTAGATGGAAAAGCCTCGCGGCCTCGCAGATCGCTCATTCATCGAAACATAACGATTGTAAAGCCGTAGTAGTTGCTTCGTTATGGCTGTATCTCCGATTCTAGTAACTCATAGGTGTACGAACGACGGGGCATACGAATTTCGAATCGTTTTGCTTTTGTCCATCTGTTAGAAGCGACTCTCTTCTTTACGACTGCCTTGAAACCAATTCGGAATACTAATACTAGCAATGCAGGTCGAGAAAACGAGGTTTCGCTTTCAAAAGATTTTAGCCAGGTACAAATGTAGACAATGAGATTCCGTGAGTGAGTTTTGTACAAGTCTGAAAGCGACTGCTTTTTACGTTTTACGCTGAATGAATGGAAGCTGTAAAGGAAGGAGTGAAAGCAATTATCTATCTCTTCTAAATAGAAAAATGGTCTTAAAAGGTTTCATAAATTAATTTGTCGAATATTTATTAAACAGAATAATTGTAAGCCAAAAGTCTTCAAAAAGTAATTCATATTCATTCGTTTATTGCAATATGAAAAAAATGTGTCTTTTTATATCTGAAAAATATATTTAACTTTATTCGCTTAGAATAATAAAGATAATTGCATAAAATAATTTAAGTTAGTTATTATACAATAAAAAGAAGTAGAATTATACATATACAATATATATCAGTATTTTTTAATGAACGACTGATATGTTCTTTCACTGTAAGATTCATAATGATAAATTTTATCCAATTTGAGTTATTTTTAATCATTTTTTATAGGTCACCGCTGCTCCTACTCACAATACGTCATTAATTTAATTAAAACTGAGACTAAAATAATGGAGAGTTAAATAATTTAATTCTATTATATAAAATGTATTAAAATTGATTCAAATTGAGTTTATTATTTACTAAGTGCATTTGGATGGTACATGGATGTTGTTTATTTTGAAATGCACAAATGGATTTATATTTTGACATAAATGGAAGTTAAAAATAACAAAATAATGTTATTTAATTCAAGAGACTAAATTACTGTTGCTCTTTTGATACCTAACAGTGTAAAACATATTAAAATAATTATTTCATAATTACTTTATTATATTACATCATTCATTATAATTAATAACCATTCGTATTTTTACTATGAAATAAAACAGGCCATTAAAAGGGTGTTGTAAAGACAGAATGAAGAGCCATGACATTGATAAGTTTTGATCACAGATAATTCAGAAGTCATTAAAACTTCTTAAAGATTACAAATGGGCTGAATAAAGCAGAACTTCACTACGTCCTTATCTAAGTCCCTCGCGTGCTATTCTCCCGCGCGAGAAAACTTCAGTATTCTCCCAGTCCGTTCTTGATAATGCACATTAATATCAAACTTATTACTGCGGATCGTTTACGTTTGTGTTGTCGTGACAGCCGGCGAAAACGGCCGACGTTATCGTTAAGCGAATCGAACCGCGGCCACTTTTCGCAACGTCGCCCCGATGTCGATATTCATCGTTAATTAATCCGCACTCATACGTTACCCTCCGCAGCGCGTAAAAAAGACGCTTACCCGGCGGCTTATAAAGTACGGCGACGCGACGGCATGGTAATTAATCGAGTTCGGCCACGTCGTAACGGTAACTAATACGGCGACAATTAATCACGCGCCGCTGGTAATCCATGCTCATCGATATCCTCGTCGTGCTATAAATTACTGTCTACTAATCCTCCCTTCTTCTCTGTCTATGCATTCGTCTAATATATTTTCAGCATGTGCGCACATGTTACATATTAAAAAGCGCAAGTTGAATGATTCCATCATTATTTATATCTTAACACATATATAGACATTTAGACGTTTATACGTGTTTTTTAAGAAAATTAGCAAATACATTAAGCATTTTTTTTATATAAAATCAACTTCAGAAATAAAAAATTAGATAAAGGTTTAAAGTAGTAGCATAGAATTAATGATAGGTCCCAATTTGCTTAATACGTATATAAGATGAGAAGATGTCTCCCAAAGTATGGATAATTTAATTACAAAAAACATTTAATGTGCAAAAAATGTTAAATATACAAATATTTTTCCATGCATTATTGCTGTATTGCTCGCAATCTGTCCCGATAAAAACAGGTTTGAGGTGATCTATGTTGAATCCACGTTTTACAGGAACTATTTTACATGGACAAAAATTCATGGATATGCTATTCATATAAATGTCACGTGTCATGAATGATATGGCATCAAAATATCAAAATTTCAACGTATATTACATAGAGTGACAGTCGATGTAATTTTATTCACGTGAATTCCGTATTACCATTTAATTTTATTTTCGTTAAATGTCAGTAATTCTACATATGGATTATATGCATAAAAATCTGTATAGAAGTGCCTATGTAGAATTTATGTTGAAATTTTGAGGAAAATTTATTTGGATTTGGTAATAAAATCACAACGTTACTTTCGTGTGGTGGATATCATGTCAATGAATTTTTGATCATGCAGTTCGCGTAAAATACGTGGATTCAACGTAGATACAACGTTCTCATCGAAATCTCTTTTTTTGCTCTTCTCTCTTTTTAAAATATTTACGGCTAATAGTATTCGATTAATAGCGCAGTTCTTTCAAAATAAATCGAAATACTTTGTAGTACTGTCGCTTTATTTTTTTCTAGATAATAAAATAAAGCTCCGAACCATTGCCAAAACTATTGCATTAATTTACGATTTTGCTTCTATTACATAATTATGTAATAATAATTAATGCTTATAATGTATGCGTTATTTCCTGCGTGCCTTATGCCTAAATTCTAAGCAGACTCATAAGGCTTGTAACATATTTCTGTAAGACTTGTAAGAATTTTTAAGTGTTTATACCTTTACACAATACTTTTTACAGCTTCTTTACTAGCCATAAAATTTACAAGGAATCGTAGATATTTACGAATAATCATACGTCTTACGATATATACGCATAAAATTAGAATACTAGTCATAAGTTTTTACAAGTTTTACGAGAGTATGTTACGAGTCTTACGATTCTGCTTAGAATTGATCCATTAGGTATCAATCCTACTTATTTTTACATTTTAAAACAATGTTAATAACAAACGTAATCATTCTATAAAAATATATCGATTCTTATAACTGTTTTCCGTGAACGAACGAGAGACCGTTCAACATGCTTCGCCTGTTGAATTTCGCGTTCTCCTTGTCACTTAGCCCTCATTTTCATTCCTATTGCTATAGACATTGCCTCTGGACAGTCCGTTCATACTCTCACGAACGATTCCAGACATTCCCGAACGACACCGTTGCGTCGCGCTATTCTTGGCGGCGTGCTGGCGCATGCAGCCGGCGTCTCGCACTTCGATAGCTTGCGCTTCCTTCCGGTGCATACAGACCGCTCAAACACGTGAAGGGTGTCAAAAGGGACGTGTGTATAGAGATGAACGAGAGAAAAGTACACACACGTTCGCCACATACGAATCATTTAATCTTTTGCATTTTAAAATAATTACTTGCTTATCCAATTGTTATTACAAATATGCTTAATTATTTTAATAAATATTGCAAATTATATTAAAAACAAAATGCTTTTACTGTGAAATTGTACGCAAAAGAGCTTTCTGTTAGATTTCAATAAATTTCATTTTAGTAACGTTCTTCCGTTTAACAACTGAATTTCAAATAAAGCTGATTGAATTTCATTGTCGAGAACAAATTCCATAATTATATTCTATTGGCATAAAACTCGCTGTTTTTAACATTTAATTAATAATTTATATAATTATCGACGTTGATGTATTTTACTTTAACAACGGTTTTCTCATTTAATAACTGTATGCAATTATTTTTTCAATAGAATTTAATTGCTTGATACAATAAAAATAAAATAAATTTTATCAGAACAAATGTAACAAATGATTAATATGGAGTTTATGATATATGTTTCATTATTATCGCGTAATCCTGTGATAGACAAAATATCAGTAATTCATTTATCAATCCTTTGATCCTTTTAAATAATTTAATTTTTCTCCGATATACTCGCGTGAGATGATAAAGAATAATTTTAAAAAACTCATTGCGGTCATATAAATGAATGTCATTATGTACATTAAGATATCTCGGACTTTTTATGATGATGGTTCGAGTTCTGAAAAGAAATTTAATGTGCTTCTTAGACAAATGGATTCCTAAATCAACTCAGTCATTAATTTCACGACAAATTTATATAATAATACGAATTTTGTCTCTATTAAATTTCAAAAATACTTTAGAAATTGTAACACATTCCAAAAAATTCGCAACATATTTGAGGTTAAATTTTAATGGATATTATTTTCAGTGTTTCTTGGATCAAATATTGTGTAAACTAAGTTTGGAATTATAATAAAATATCTAATATTAAAAATAATAGAAATATTAAAATAATAAAAATAATAAATATTAAATTATAAATATAATAAATATTAAAAATAATAGAAATAATTTCAAAAAAATTTAAACATAATTTTTCAGCCTCCTATTTTCCTGAGTTTATATCATAAAAATCCTATTTCTGATGTTAAATATTTAATTATAGTTTCATTTATACATATATTTATGTACAGAAATCAACAAAGAAGCCAATTAAATTTATTAAAATACATCCATGATGTAATAAGAATAGATGCCCTCGCGGATAAAATGTAATCGAACTCAATCATGATTAACTAACTCAGATAGCAATTCCTTTAATATATTACATCTCAGATTATATGGGTAGAGAAAGGAAATGATAATGGTTTAGCTTGAACTCATGTTGTGTGATGTAACTGCGGAAGTATAAGAAATCGTGCCTTGGTGCAGTATAACAGGCAGAAAATCTTTAAGGAACGTTGAAGGTGCTAACAGATTCCGACTTTTCTTGCGGCTGCAATGCGGTGGCTCGTGCGGAAAGGCAGTGTTTACGACAGTGAGAAACGATGAGCGAGTCCCCATGTAACGCGAAGTACTTTTATGGGCTCAGTGTGTAGCACGGTTAAGACGTTCCGATGGATGTTAAGAGAGTTTCGATGTTTCACACTTGGGAAACGCGTAATCATTGACCGCAAGAGATAGAAATAGATAGTTAGATAAATAGATAGACAATTAAGAAAATGGGAAAAGAGAGCGACATAAAGAAGAAAAGGATGGTTTGCAAAGAAACATTCGAATTAAAAACTTCGCAATATCCATCAGAGGAAACAAACATATATCGCTATCTTTTTATCTCACAATGGAAGTCCCGTTTTCAGTAAAGGAACTTACGTCCGGTGCGATTCAATTGCGAACCGAAACCCCGGTTTCGTAGGAATCGGGTTAAGGACATGCCATTCTCATTACAGACTTTTGTAATAATGAAGTCTCGTTTCTTTATTCGCGGAAGAAGGTTAATTCCAGTTCGCTCAAAATCCGGAGCTTGAACTCGAGCTAATTAGTGTCAAAACATTCTTCCATCTTTTATCGCATAATTTACATTGAATGCGATTGTTTGGCTCGAAGATTACATATGTTTGTAGATTAAATATCACAACACGCTATTAATCTAATATCATATGTTTAAAAAATTAAGAATATGCGTAAGAAATATTTCTAAAAATATATTATACTTTAGTGATTAACATATTCTGTGTAACATGTAAATTTCTCTATAATATATGATTAGTAACATTATATAAATTGAGATAAAAACGCGAATCAACAATTTTTTAATAAAAATTTATAAATATCTCCAACATTTAGATATAACATAATTAATTCTGATAACTCGATTCTTCGTAAAGTCTTCTATCGCATATTTAATTTCTATAAAAAAAAAATAAATTTAATAAGAAAAGGTATTATTGTTATCTAACCATAATTTTTATACCATCTTTTTATATCGATATTTTTATAAAATTTCTTTTAAAAATGTCTGACGCATAGGGTAATCATATTGTTTTTATCTTTTGAGCATGTAATTTCGAAAAAAAGTACGATTTTTTTACAAAAACTGTATGGTGGAAAATAACGATGGTCCAGAAAATAGCCAACATCCGCCGATAAGTCGACGCTTGCCCTTCTTCGACGTTCAAATATTTACGATGCTACATCGAGCGTGTTTGCGAGGTAGCCGTCGATGCGTGGGTGTTTTATTTGCATCGTGTTCGCTGTGCATTTCGTTCCGAAAATTCAAGGCTGCTGTATCCATCCTGTGTAGCATAACGTCCATTTTCACAAAAAAGCAAGGATTTATCTGAAAGTCACCTCGTTTATCCTCTAAAACACATCTCGCCGCGGATATCTGTTCGCGTACCAAGCCTCAAATCTTCTTCAGATTTTTCTTCAACCATCTCACAAAGAAAATTTCCTCAATATTCCCGATCGATGAATCAATTCTACAGATTCGTACCAGCAGATGCGAGGAAAATATGCTTGTTTAAATTCGAAAGTAGATTGTTCCTTTTTTCATCTTTTAAGAAAGAGAGAGAGAAAGAGGAGGGAGAAGGAGAAAGACAGAGAGAAGGATGACGTTTTCTTTTCAATTTTATACAAAAAATTATAGTACTAATGAAAAAAATACCATATAACTAATATAGACGAAAATCGCCGATATGTGTCTTCTATAATGACATCCCTTTAGTTCTCAGAAACTAAACGTTATATTTTATTAATATTGATAAAAATATAATCTGTTTAAAGAGGTAAAGATAATTCATGTATTTATAGCTTATTTCTATATAAAATCAGCTAAAAACATACTTTGTAAATGCAAAAAATACTATAGTGTTACAATCTTTATAAATTTAATTATGTTTAAATAATAGTGAGCATATTATTGATAATATACTCATTATTATTTATATTAGATTAACATTAGAGAGATATTAATATTAGATTGTGTTTTACATATTTGTAAATTCCTAAAACTGTTTTATTTATACTTCTGTCATAGTATGGTTTTAAACTGATATTCAGCGTAAACAAATTAATAATTAATAATTAATAGGTAAATGCCTATTGGTAAGAGAGAGATCATAAACTAATCTACCTATAATCTTTATATACTGTTGTAGTTAAAGATGTGACAAATAGTCCTATTGAGACTGAAAACACTCCTGTATTTACAGGAAAATCTCTTTCAAAAAATTTATCACGTTACATGTTGCATTTCATATTGCGTTTTGCGTAACATGAAGCAAAAATCGAGTATGCATATAAATCAAAAGAAAACGTTTGACATTAAAGTAAAAGGATTCTAAAAATTCTTATATATATTAATTAGTAGATATTTTGTATATAGATGACTCCTGTGAAAAAAAAAGAATAACATGTGACACTATTACTTACTATGTCAGTTTTATTTTTTTTTTAGACACTCATTTTTACTTATTTTCTAAAAAATTAATTATTGCAAAATTTCAAATCGTACTATAAAAATTGTTACATTATCTAATAGAAGATATTTTCTAGTTTATACTTATGTTTCGAAAGTTTTATTTTTAGCTTTTATTTAACAAATATAGTACTATGATGATATCGATGATTTTCCTATAAAATATCAAACTAAATAAAGTAAATATGATGAATGTGCTATGCAAATCATTGTTTAATATTACATATACTGTAATGTCCATAAATTTTCAAATCTATGGATATAAAAGATCGATAAAACGAAACATCCATTTCTATTTTTTAACACATAACCATTGTCTATATCAATATATTTTTTAGAAAAAATTAATTTCTCTATGTCACTAAAAAAATATCTAAAATTTTCATCCTCCAAATGTCTTTACTGCAAGATCATTTTCGGATTGCTGATAAATTTTTTCAACGCAAATTGAACTTCAATTTCGGAAATAAAAAATAGTACTAGAAGCTCAGAACTGTGGGACGAGTAATGAAAAATTAAATGATCTCCACAATGTTAAAAACCACTTTCAGAATACAAATTAAAAATATTTTTAATAGAAAATTTAATTCATTTAAAAAAATGTAAAATATGATATAAAATAAAAACTTATTATATTGAAAAATAAAAATGACTGTTTTATTTCATTATTTTTTTATATCCTTGGGTTAGAAACTTTCGGTCTTTATTTCCTATATATATTTTAAATCTAATTCGAGAGGGTAACCACTAGCTGAAATATTGTCCCACAGATTACATGATTTCATCTGATTACAAATAATTTTTTTCACTATTATGAAGTAATTTGGTAAAATATACGATTTTATTTAATATTATGCAATGATTTCTCGTGGTTGCATATATGTAATTATCGGATTATACATAGAGATTTTATATAAATTTTATAATGATTTCGAGGATTCTGTCCCACGATTACATTAAGTGGTTATCCCCTCGATCTAATTAATTACGAATCTTAATTAAAATGAGTTTAATTATAAAATAATGTGTTTGGAATCACATTTAGTCCTAATCACGCAGTACAACTACGAGCTTGTATTTTCCATACACATTCGTCTTTGTATAAAATATATATACGTCAACTTTTACTCTTATCCCCTCAACGTAGCTGCCAATATACGCCCGGTGTATACTAACTACCTACATCCACAACAAGGCGAAATAAAGTGTCTGGCAGCGCATGGCTAGGATAATTAAGAAACTTTATACGTGTGAATAATTAATCATCCCACTATACTAGAGCTCCTGTGGGCCAAGTGAAAGCGAGAGAGGTATCGTCTCGACTGATACGATGGCGTGTTAACCTACATCCCTCCGCGTTCGTAGAAAATTTTGTATGAATTTATTGCTGGAACCGACTCTGCACGTAATGCTTATTGGTCTGTTCGATGGCTTTCACAGTTAAACAAAAAAATGAGTAAACTTTACATGTTATATTGTGCACCAAAGGACGGAAACTCAACTTTCGAGCTAAATGTGCGATTGTAGAAGCTGCATTATTAAAAATAACTTTCAGAAAATAATTTTGTCGGAATATATCTATTTTATTTATTTCATTTTCCTTATTTTTAAAATATAGAATAGCGCGCACGAAACGTCATACCATTTAGTTATTCAATTTTTAAGCTTTGATAATCAATTTTATACCAGTTCTGTATCAATTTTATTAAAAATAAATGTGTTATATTTAAATCAAATAATATAACATTTCGTGCATCACCTTGTATTTAAAAAAATGTTTCCACAGGTGCATATTTAAAAGTTTCATTCTGTGTATCTTGTCATAAAATTTTTTAGAAATTTCGGTGTACAACAAGCTTTAACTACTTAAAAATATGACCAAAAAATCATACATTTCTCAATTACGCTACCGATTATTAAACATCTTATACGTCTCGTCAAAGCGAAATGACCGGCACTTGCCATTGAACACGCCTATGTTCGAACCAACGTATGCATCTGTACGTGGGTCGTTTGCGAAAACCAGTTTAACTTCGTGAAAGTATGGCGGAGGCATCGTGAATGAAAACTGGTGCAACCACAGTGAGTTCACGAGCCTCCAAGAAATATATTTTTGCGCGCACGAGCAGGCCGTCGTAGACGATAACGATGAAGACGAAGGCGAAAAAGACGGACGAATGGCCGATTTCAGCGCTGTCTCGTTCGTGCGACACGTGTATGAATATTTTTGCGAGAGAAATGAAAGCAGAAGAATGATAACAGGTAAATTCAAAAGGAGTTGTATAAAATCATAGTTTGTTTATAGAAAGTGTAAGCCTCTAGCCTCTCATACCTTTTTGCCATTAGATATTCTTCGTCTTAAGTATCTTAAAATTTAAATGCTTTTAACTTCAATTATTTATTAATATTTATTAATAATTTTAATTATTATCTTAATAAGAATTGAAGAAAATATTAGCGTAATTTATTACGTTTGCGCCCACTCTCTTTCACTCTCTCTCTCTCTCTCTCTCTCTCTCTCGCTCTATCTTTTGCTTTCTTTCTTCATCTTCACTATCCTTCTATTCTCTCCTCATCATGTAATGTATCTTCTCCTCTAGTATGTCTCTTCACACACAGAACTCCATGAATGCCACTACCACTAGCAGGCACTTCTTCCTGCTGCTAAGAAGGAACAGGAACATTTATGTGCTGCTCCCGCTACGTCGACCTGATATTCGAGCAACAATATATATACAACGTGTAAAGATAACAAAAAATCAATTCTCTAAATCTTTCATGTTTGTAAATTAATCAATCGCTTTGCGTTTTTCTTCGTTTGAATTGGTTTAGAATGCCGAGAGTATAATGCCATTATTATCGAACGTTAAAATTGTATACATAAAATAAAAATAATAATAAAATATATTAATAATAACTAATAATATATCAATAATAATAAATCAATGAATGTGAGAGATAATTAAATCAAAAAAGAAACGTAAATTAAAAATTGAAAAAATCTGACATCTATAAAAGAGAATCGATATTTTAAACGAGTAGCGTTGAAAATATAATAAATGTATGAATTGATATGTTTGTTTCGAAATGTTTGCAGTACATATTCGATATAGTTATATAAAATCATTTTTTAAATAAAATTAACATTTTTAGCAATCAACAGATACATAAATTGAAGACTCTCTATATTGACGATGAAAAGAAGCGACTGTGAAGAGACGGAAAGTTGTAAAGACGACTTCTCTCCTCTCGTTAAAACATTCGAGGCGATTTCCGCTGAGCAAGCTACAAAAGCGGTCTCGAGCTCACTGGTTGCAAAAACCGATCGTCGCCACACGATTTATTCATCAGCCGTCGCCGATGTTTCTTTCGTGCGGCGATCTGGTTTCTCGGAGACTTTGACGGCCGAAGAAGACAACCGGCAATAGACTGCCGACTAATCCACGAGTGACATGAAAAACGTCGACGATTTCGCGGTGAAGATTGAACGCGCTGTCACATGAAATACGTCGCATAAAATAAAAATTCGATAAATAGTACCTCCAGCTTCAATGCAGTTAAATTAAAAAATATAAATAAGAAAGAGAAAGTAAGAAATCTTACATGACCATAATATTATCTGATATTTAATTAATTTTTTGCAAATTAATATTTTTTAATAAATTTAAAGAGATTTTTTAATTAAAGAAACTGATAACTTAATTTCAGAAGACAAATGCAATTACAAGATGCAATTACACTTGGCAATTTTGTTTTATCTCACCTATTTATGAGCAAAAGAGGCGACGTGAGTCGATGTAAATATCTTAGCTGCTTACAGATTTACGCGCGATCGTCGTCGACAGGCATGAAACACGCGGTAGCTGGCAAGGCTGATTGATGATGCGAGATCACGGGGATAACGATTGCGGAAGCCACTATGAAAACGTATTAAGTACTAATCGGGGAAGAATAATTCTCAGATTCTCAACGAGATCTTTCCTCGCACCGTTACAAGCTAGAACTACCCGGTATAATCATGCCGCTTTGTGTATCTTTCGTCAGCATGCATTTTTTTGGATAAATCAAATCCATGATTATGCCACACTTCAAACTGCAGGATATAATGAGAAGCCGGCAGAAGATTTCGTGACTGCAACTGAATCATCATTATATGTCAATTGAATACAGATTTCGTAAATTTGGCATTCTTCGTGAATTGCCTCAGTTGAATCTTTTGTCAATACGAGAAAATTGACCACATTAGATGTTGTAAACTGTTTTATAAATTCTTGAAATTGCAAGGAATATAAATCAGCCTGCAAAGCGAACTTCTATTATTGAAACACGAGTCAACATTTCTTTCCTGAGGACTGAATGGTTTTCTGATTCAGTTGAGAAGCAATATAATTTCCGTGGATAATTTAATTCAATCTTATTTCCAATTTACATAGAGTCACGAGATTTATCACAATTCGTTTGACACAAGCGTGCCAATTTCAAGTTTTTCTCTCTATAACAAGCCTCTCGTGCTTGGATGGAAAAGAATAGATTTCCGACAACTGATCGGTTCATGAAAGCAACAGGGTGGCTGGCAGGAGACGGGCGAGAGCCTCTACTCGACTACAAATCGATCAGGTTGCTGATCCAACAGATTCTTCCAGTCGCGCAAGCGTATCTGAGCGTGGTTGAAGACGAAGACGAAGTGTGGGAAGCCGCGAGACCTCCGCGCATCACCTCGATAAATCTTTCTCTAATGACGGGCAAACTAATTATTTCTGAGGCGTGCTCTTGACACGGTTTCGTGCGCTTCCCTCCGGACCTTTCCATGGCGCACACGTATCATGTCCCAAGTTCCCCACTCGTTTATGGTGCACGCTACTTAGCGATCGATCATCCGACTCTTACGTCTTCTTCCCGGTCGAAACGCGCATTAAAGTGTAAGTTTAATAGCCGGTTACGCCAGTCTCGGTTACGCGACGCTCGCCCACCGAAGTTGTGAAATTTATTGGTTTAAAAGATGCTATTAGAATCATGCAACACGCTAGAGTATTAATCGATCGGCTTGTCCAAGTGATTTTATCGTTGCATATATTAACACGCGATTGGCAGAACGAATGAGCTACCACTTTTAATTTGTGATTTATACTAATTACAATAATGAGCGTGCAAAATACGCTAAATTTTTTTGTGGAGTTTGATTCTGTTTAAAAGTTATTTAAAAAAAAAAGAGAGATTTAGAACAAACATTAATAAAACATTCATTTTTAACTTAATTCATTCAATAAAATCGTTACATCAAATTGTGCACTAATAATTTTTTTCAAGAAAACACTAATAATTAAATCTATATAATCCTGCAGTAGATTTATATAATATATATCTGATAAATGTAATCACAGTGGATAAGGAATATTTTGGCGTGAATAATAACTAAATCGATATAACACTCTATGTAAATGTTTTGTTATATCGAAACGTGATGGAGCGGCCAGTTGAAACAGTTATGTAAATTACCTGCAAACAGGACAAAATTCCCTACCGCAATGCGGAGGACGTAGAGATCCCGGCCTGGTTGCCCTCAGACTAATCATCCTCGAGCAAGCTGTGTCGCGCTGAATCGCGTTGCGATTTCGATCGATCGCGAGAGAAGCCGCGAGGAAGCGCACTGTGAGCACCCTGAAGAACGACTGACCGGTGACGGACAAGGAGCAACGAGTCTTCTCCTTCTCCGTCATTCTATCGGCTTGTCTCCGTTCCTCTTCTTGTTGTCCGGTCGCTCTCCCCGTTTACCTGCTCCTGTCGCTCCTTCCTCCGCTCTCGTGCTGTCCCATACTTCAAGAGCAAGTCTTGATTGCTACAAAGTATTCAGGTGAGTGGCCCACTTACGGGACAGCCTCTCTCGACAGCGGCGTCGGTGCTGGACATGAAATGACGAAGACGACAACGGCGACGGTAACGACGACAACGTCGACGACGATAATCGGGAAGATGAAAATTGGTGTGCCAATTTGTACCCATCGACTTTAAAAGTCCACGGCTACGCGACTGCGAAGGTAACGGCTCGAGACAAAGGAAAGAGATAAAATAAATCGGTTTATACTGAATTCGTAGACCGTGTCGAAATGCCGTGTTGAACACATTGTAAAACAAAGAGCGCTTTCTTGCAGAAAATATGCGTCAAATAGGATTTATATTTTCATATCTACAGAATTTTAAACGGGAAAACATGGATAATAGTCGTTATTTAATAACCTAAGGTACAAAGTATTATGCTTATTTTATTTTATACTATATTTTATTTTTCAGTCAATATTTCTAAATTTTTAGAACATTATTGATATTATTAGAAAAAAATCTATTTGATTTATCTATGATCGATTCACAAGACGTTAAACATGTCACTTTTAAAGACAAGACTTAAGAAAACAGCATGTACTTAAAGTGACGTTTAAAAAAAAAAACATTTTGAAAAATTAAGTTTATTTTAACATATACACTAATAATGAAATCAATTAACGGATATACACGGTGTGTTCGAATGTGTATTTCATTTTCGTTTATAAAAAGAAACTGTAAATTCACGAATTTTTTCTTATTTTGCTCCAGGAAGAGATTCGAATAACATCGAAGTTATTCTGGAAAGGCTTCAGCAATTGCTCTTTTGAAATAAAAGCCTAGATCGCTATCAAATCGAGGAGGAAACAACGCTTTGCACACATGGATATTATCCTGTTTAGCGACGATCGCGGGTGGTCAAATAAGCACGCACGTGCAATCGGTACGATTGCAGTAATGCGAAACATCGAAACAACAAAAGATTAAGTGGCTGATAAGAACATAAAATATCCGTATACACCTAGATTGTGTCTCCCCTATTCACGTAACACCTTTTTAGTGTATATAATCTAAATGTATACTCAAATACTCCCGACATTTTTAGAAATAAAAATATTTTTTAAATTTGTACAAATTAATTACAAACTATATTGTATATAATAATTTTTCAGAGATCTTTTAGTAGGTAATACAGAGAGAATACTACTATAATAAAAAATTAAGTACACATAATTTAAATTCATACTGAAAAATTACAATACCTTTTGTGAAATAAAAATATTTCTAAAATTTGTATAAATTGATTAAGAATTCTATTATATATTAATAATATTTTAGAGATTCTTACAAATAATATTTATGTTACAATATTCACAAGATATACACAAAATAAGATTTTGCGAAAATAAGGTAATTAATCAAGATGAATATGGACATAGCACAGGTTGTAGCGACATGGAGTAGAGGAAGTCAATAGATTTACTCTGCTTTGACATTAGCAAACATCATTTACTACACGTCAAAGGCGACTAGTTGAGGCATCTCCTTTATTACATATGTAGAGTTCTCATTGAAGTATCACCCATGTATCTAGATTTACATAATATACTAATGAGTTCAATGTCTGCATACATACATATATTTTTTCCGTACAGTATCTTGCATCACATAAATTGTATACATAAGTAATATGAGATTTACATTATTACATTGTATGCAATTACAGTATTATAACTGTTAAGTATTTTTAGAAATATACATATTAAAAGTCATTCCTTTCTAGTAAAAGCATAAATAAGTAGTTCATAATAAGTAATTATTTAAATTAAAACACTTAACATAAAAAAATAATGATCTTTCAATTATTTTTTGTTGAAATTTGTCCTTCTATTTGAAAAGTAATTCACAATATTAATATATATATTCATCAATTCTTATCATTCGTATTCTACGTACAACATTTATGCGCGTATCAAAAATTAATGTGTAGAAAAGTTAATAAATAACACTAATTAATCAACTTAACATTAAAATAATATGTAAACCAGATAATGTTGTAATTTCTAAATAATTTTTGAATAAGTTAATTCTGCTAATCGATTTATTTCTATTCATTATATAACATTATAAAGCCAATAATAAGATATATTTGTTTATTTGATGTCCTAAGAATTCATATAAGTTACTATTTTTCTTGAATCATTCCTTGTCCATCCTTATTTATGCTTCTTAGAAGCTGGAATGACGATTTCAAATAGCAAGCGTTTAAGTTTATTCTTTTCAAAAATTCTACATTTATTATTTTAGTAAACTTGATATTATGTATAAAATACCAGTATATCATTTACTTTATTCTAATTGCAAGAAAGTGAAGTTAACGGGAATAGATCTTTCTTCATGCTTATATAACTATGATTGAATTGCGGTTTTATGACAAACAGCATTTCGATATCAATCGATTTGTGTCACAGATTATTGCTCGGTCCCCATTGCGTGTTGGCGTTAGAGAACACGTGGCTCGTGAATGCGTGTCAGCGTGCAAGTGAGATGTTTACGGTACTGACCTAGCCTAGAGAGCCCGGGTGAGAGCGTACGATAGTACTTCGAGAGCGAGGGCGTAGGTATCGTAATCAACCACGGCGCTGGTGAAGACCCAGAAGACGCTGGTTCGGCGTGGGAACACGCCGCGGGGAGTCACGATACGGGAGGATCGTCGACGAGGGAAGAAAAGGGGAGTAAAAAGGAAGAAAGGAAGACATCGCGAAGATCCTCCCAAGTGGTCTAAGACTTCGTTTCTGTGGATTTGCCACTCGTTCAACTTCAACCAAAGTTCAAACTGCCTGCCAACATTTGAAAACAGGACGATCTTCCATTTGGTCGATTTACACCAACTCTCTTGACCATCGTAAGATATCTCCCTCTCATTTTTTGAGAAATTTTTTAAAACTTCTTGCGGCAAGAGTCAATTTAATCAGCTAACTTTTTTTTTAATCGGTTTTTTAAATTAAATAATATAAATTGTATGACATTTTTTAATTATTGTTAATTACATTAATAATTAGATATAACTGAAATTTATTATCAATTAAAAGATTTTATTATTTGCATTATTGATACGTACGTATTAAAAAGATATAATAATTAATAATAACTCAAATTAAAAATAAATTTAAAAAACGCTTTAATATATTGATATAATAATAACTTGACAAACGTAAATGTTTGTAAGGTAAAATACTCTACATAGTAAATAATTATATTATATAATTATATATTTATTAAAATTTATAAAGAGTCATACGTTTAGTAATTTTTTATATTTCTAAAGCAATAAAAGTTTTTAAATTTCTTTAAAATAAAAAGCGTTTAATTTTCCATTCGAACTCATGTCCATATTGTTCACAACTTGTTCGTCTTGAAAATCGCATTGCCGATACCGGCGTTGGCGCAGACAACTGGTTTCGCTGCGATAATTAATTTACTTCGTCAAGTACACCGGCGAGCGAGTGAGCGAGATAAGCAAGATACTCCTTATACGTAACCAAACCTAAACGGGAATATATGTTCCTATTGGCGTAATTAGATTACGCGTTAAGATAAGAGCACTTATAAACAGTGCCTCGGTCTGTACGTCGCGATCCTTAATATCGATCTGGGAAGACCTTTGACCAACTTTGAGAGCTCACTCACTTACCTCGTCTGCTCGAAGGATCTTCCCCGTAGAATAACTTTTTCGAAGAGCAGGTACCGCTGATTGTACCGTTATGCCGATGCGCTTTTCTCCGCGCCAGTATACGCCGTATAATATAGTTATCCAGATACTGATGGTCGCTCGCAAATGCATACGCTCTCTCGTAAAACGCCGCCATTACAGAGTATCGTTGGTGCAGAACAACGGAGTCGATCGGCATCCAGGAAATATTACGACGCCAACAATAGAATTACTGAACCGAGGCTCGAGAACTTGTACAGAAATCTGCGATAATGTATTCTTAGCTTTTTAAAACCATTACTCAATTATGCAATCCTTAAATTTGTTTCTTACATTGTAAAATTTATTGAAACACATATTTTAAAAACTTTAGAAGAAAAATTTAGATGTACCAACTACAGCCGAGAGTAAGTATACATTTAACATGGTTCTTTCAGAACTCAAGAAATATATTTTCATGAAGTAAATAAAATTCACAAAAATAGTAGAAGTAGATTGTAGTTTCTAATTTAGTCTATACACAGTAAATGCCGAGTTTGCATCACAACACTTCAAGATATATAATCAGATATACCAAATAGTTTGGATCAATTTTTTTTACATTGAAATCCATCAGTTTTGCTTCCAGTCAGAATCGAAAATCGTCAAATCGCTCACGATATTGTACGAGCTCGTCTTAACGTTATACTCTCTAAATTTTTTGGAGTAAACTCTCACTCCAAAGAGTGAAAATTAAGCCAGTCTTGGAGAGCCAGAGAGTGGATTAATCTTCAATCTTTAAGAATGAAATTTCATTCTTCAGAGTGAGATTCACTCTAAAAGTTTTAGAGAGTATGAATCGCGACACATAATCCACAGCACTTCCTATATTACGCTCTCCTATTATACTCCATTCTCCCGTTTTCACAATTAATTCAATGAGAGGGTCACAATACAGATGCACAACAGAAGGTAGACAAACGGCAATAGCATTTGGTCTCACCAGGAATTCCCGAACGTGATACCACGGATAATGCACGCGCGTGCCTACGCACGAAGTGTGCGCGCACGCAAGCATGTCACCGTTTGATCGAAGTGCAACCAATCGTTCGCTCGCGTGAACGCACATGACTCGACTGCAAAGACAAACTGACGTATCAAGGTGTATGATTGTATACGGGTAATTATGTAGAAAGCTGTACCTCAATAGAGTTTACCGCACGTGGAACACGAGTCGATGAAACTTCTCGTGACAAAGGGTGTACTCAATAGAGTTACAATTTTGAGCTGATACGATTGGAGCTGTTTTGTGGATAAGGAAATGTCTCGATCGTTGCGATATATTCAAATACGCGAGATAATTTGTTCAGTTTCGAGATGCAGTAGTACCAATAGTATCAATTACACTTTACAGTTATTTACAGCTAAGAATAAACGCATAAAATATCTATTAAGATCGTAAAATATTTATTAAAACGATTATGTATTTGTTATAATAGAATAATTTTAATGTTATAATTTTCTATTAAACATATTTGTTTATATCAAGAAGATTCTTATAACATTTCGTATTAATTTACTCCTGAAATTATAATACATGTATATACAAATATTACCACTATGTAATCAATAACTTGAATATCAAATAAAGCAACATGACGTGATACCACATTGTGGTTAACATATTCAGTATAATATACTCAAGGGAAGAGAATTGTATTATCTCACCAAAACGTCTCTAAAATTATTAGTAATCCTAGAAACAACATAATGTTGCTGGAATAATCTGATGAGGATCTTTCACTGCTATTATCACATTTCCGGTAGTTATGCCCCTAAGAGCGATTCAGTCCTGTCGGTGGTTAGAGATGATGTACCTAAACATACACGTAATATAAACGCGCTTTGGCAAACCGCACGTGGAGGAAGAGTAAGAGGAAATTCCATCTAAGCGAGCGAGAAAGAGAGGAGAGAGAGAGAGAGAGAGAGAGAGAGGAACAAAGAGAGATAGGATGAGTGATACGAGTGGCATTCATGAAAGGCTAATGAAGACGTGTCGTTGGTCCATGTTCCTAGAATCCCTTGACTGTGCTGGTTAGGTCAGCCTAATGACCCCTCGGCAAAGCGTATGGTCCTTTCGCGAGCTTAATTACCAATTATCTCGAAGATCTTCGATATCGATCGCGGAGATCCGACTTGTCCGCTCCCTTCCGGCACGATCGCCTTCCTCGCTAGCTCTTTTTTCCTCTCTCACGGGAACAGAATCGCCGACCACTTAAATCGCTGTCCGATAGCATTTGCGTGTACGATACTCGCGTGTAACTTTATTGGAAGATAACAAATCGAATAAGATAGGAAAAGAGCACTTTATAGCGGAGACTAAATCACTCTTCGCTGGGATTTATAAACAGTCTGTCAATTATAAAATACAAGACTTTTAATTTTATCGCGTAAAATTTTAACAATATACATATAAGATCATAATTTATTGAGATTTGTTTGATAATTTCTTTAAGTATAATAATTGATATCTTTAAGTATAAAATGAAACTAAAATAAAATACTCTTAAAATTGCGCGGACCTCGATTTTACTTCCTAGTTGTGGTATGACATTGGTCGATTTTGTTTCAAGGTAATGGTATATTGCTGACACAATGCACAGTGAAATGATAAATTATCTCATAACCAGTTACCGCCATACACGAATCCAGATCAATGAGTCGGGACGTGTGTAATAAAGTGCAGGACGCAAGATCCCGATTGGATAGTCACGGCAGAACTAATGATCTAATTTGTACCAAGAAATCTAGTGTGCCAGCGATCTATCACACGAGTCCATGAAATTACAGGAAACCGTTTATAATCTTGTCGTTAGAAACTTTATATAGATTCCGAAAGGACTAAAAAAGTAAATTATATGCGTACGTATATACACCAAGAAGCGCATTAACTTCAAAGCAATATATAATTAAATTACGAATATGATTTTATTACTGCCACTAAATAAGTGCAGATTTATTAATTACATTTTTTTATAATTATATATTTTTTCTTTTCAGTTAAAATAATAATAATAAAAAAATAATAAAAATAATAACAAACACAACTTTTTCTATATGAATTTGTAAAATATTTTTATGAACAAATTTTGCGGAAATAGTCTATGAAAAGAACATAATGTATTATATACAGATACACATATAATATTAAATAGAAAGAGGAAAGCAATTATTAAAAAGGACACAGAAAAGGTAATCTAAACTTTACAATTTAGTTCGATTTACTAAAATATCGAGATTTTTCTCAGAAACACTTTTATAATATATGGAGGTATGTATCTGTCATACAAATCGTAATCTTCTTCGTCATCACTATAGATGCGAAGAAGAACTTTCAAATTCCTTCAATCGTTGAAAAATGCTGCAGAAAATCATAAGGTCAATATTCAAAAAGTTATAAAAAGCTAAATATTTAAAATCAATACATATTTAATCAAATGTAAATTATTAAGCAGAAAACATTGTTGTTCTTCAACATTTTCTTCAACATTTTCTTCAATATTTTAAAAATATATATATAAAAGAAAATAAGCGACTATTGTCTCTTACCTTTTAACCATATTGAAATATAAAGAAAACTAAAAACAAATTTGGAATCGCACACTGTGCGATACCAAATTTGTCGTAGGATTTTATAGATGGCATAGTAGATGTGTGTGTGTGGGAGATCCTATATACATATATTAATATATATTAATTTCTCGAGATGAGAAATCTTATGTATGATATAATAACTCTGGGCAGAAGAGAGGTATGGGGTGAACTGATTAAGGGAATATGACTTTCTACCCCCTCCCCTTCCCTGCAAAGGGGCGCACGACTCTCAACTTCGACTCTCACACCCTCTCACCCCCAGCTTCATGGGCGTTCGACTTCGAAGATGTATGATATTCGAGATGTATAATTGTATTATTCCACATAGATTTTTCAATTCCACTAAATACTTTATTCAACATTATTACTAATAAGATACATTTCGCTCATACTCAAGTAGAAAATAAATCAAAAATTAGTCAGAAACTGGCCAGGAATTCTGGTTACTAGCTAGTTTCTGGCTAATTTAACTGGCCAGAAACTGACAGGTTTGGGCGACGCTTGCTTTACTAATAACTGGACAGTAAAACTAGTCAATTTCTAATAAGATTTTGACTGGTATCTGACTACTTTTTGATTATTTTTTAAAGAGTTTCTATCTAGTTTCTTAATTTTTTTATTTTATGAACAGTTTTTAAGCAGTTGATAACCATTTTCAAAGCAATTTATGGCTAGTTTCCGATCAGTTTTTAATTAGTTTCATAATAAATTTTTTAGTCGTTTTCTAACCAATTTATGACTAATTCTAACTAATTTTCTGAGAAAATTCAAAATAGGTTTAACCTATTCTTAACTAGTTCTTAACCAATTCCCAAGCAATTTTTATAGAAATATAATAATAATTAAATTAATATAATTAAATTAAAGTAATATATTAAACTCTTTACGAATTTGATGTGTTATATACTAATTAAAAATTTGATATTACGAGATATTAAGAAATATTTACATGTAACATATAAGTTACGCATATCTTTCTTAACAGCTGCTTTTTTATATATTTATATTTTCTTTTTCGTTCTCTTGCTGCTGATAAACGTACATCCATTTTACTTAAATTGTTTAAATATTTACAATTTCACGTTTTGCGTTTTAATTATGACTGACAGTCGAAGAATCGAGTTTTTCTATTACTATAGTATATTTATTCCGTTACTATGGTAACAGAAAAACTCGATACTTCGACTGTAAGTCATAATTGTGAATAATTTTCAGTAAATATTAATAAAACGGAATTTCTAAAATGAAAAGTTATACATTAATTGAATTTATTAGTGATAAGAAAAAAAGCAGAAGAAACATACATAATCAACAAATGTTAATCACTTTCTCCCTATAAACGGTAAACAATAATATTTTTTTGCTTTTAATTTCTAATATACATATATAATATAGTTTATACTTACTGTTGATTCTTACCTAGTTCCTGACCAAAAACTGCTCATGAAATACTATCCAGTATTTTCAGAATTTTTACTGGACAGAAACTGGACAGTATTTACTTAACATTTTTCTTGTTTAGTTCCTGACCAAAAACTGCTCATGAAATACTGCCCAGTATTTTCAGAATTTTTACTGGACAGAAACTGGCTAGTATTTTATTACTATTTTTTTGTGCATAGTTTATGGCCAGTAACTGGCCATCAAACAATAATCAGTATTTTCTGGACAAATTTTGAATAGTTACTGTTTAATTAAAACTATCCAGTTTTTTGTTAGTGACCAGTTTTTCTTTGAAATTTTTCTACACGGGATTGCATGGAGTGACTCGAGCATTTTGATATTCAAGATTTCATTGAGTCGATGCGCATACAAATGAAAAACCGAAACACGACAGTAACTGAGACAACAAGACAAATTAAGATAAAAAGATAATACGACGATACTGAACTGAATAGCAAAAAATTACTATATACATATAGTGCATTTCGTATACTGCTTCAGTCTTTCAACGGAATAGCGATCAATTATTCTAAATTAAAAATTTTGCTGTTTGAACAAAAGAGATAATAGAAAATATTTAGTATTTTATATAAATTAAATACATATTAAATATTTTATAAATAATGACAAATAAACAACAATTAATTTGCAATTCTCCATTTCAAGTTTAACAGAAATTTAAATTTCAAACTTACAATTAATTGCTAAAAATTTAATATATGCAATTATAAAAAATTATAAAAAAGAAAAAATGTACCAAATTTTTGTTAAAATTTAATCAACTAAAATTATTTGCAATCACAAAAAAATACTTGATTTTTAAGATAGCTTGCGTATATAGCTTATATAAAAATAAAAATATTTTTCCTGAAGAATTTTTTTTACCAGCTTTGTTAAGGAAGAAAAAAACGCGTTAGATTTCCGCTCGCGCAAATACTACGGAGGGATGGAAAAAGGATGTGCAATGAAGCGACGGATGAAATAAAAAGGGAGCTCTCTTTTTCAACTTGGAAACTCGCTTAAACTGCAAGATCAGTCGCACGATCCCGCAAACGTGACACATTTAATTAAAACTCGCAACAAGCTATGCGCCTGTTGTGCGTAATCGAAATTAAAGGCGCAGGTCGCTTTTTAAGATAATGCGACATGTAAGTTTCGTCATAATAAATTTAACGAAACGATGGATATAATCGCTCGTGTCTGCATTGCGTCGAAAAAATAACGGGCGGCACTGAGATCAGACGCGAAATTTAATGAGTGTTTTTTACATATGCAGTTACGCTCACTAATTGCTTTACGTTATAGTGTTACATGTCCGGTTCTTTTTTCCTTTGGTGGTATACATTGCATTCAATGTAGGAATTCTCTCGTAATTTATATTCACTGTTTTGGAAGATATTCGTAATTACATTTGACAAATCCAATATTTAATTTAGGCAAAATAAATATTATAACGCTAAAAATGCATTATTAAGCACGAGAAGTTCATCGTACCTTACTGAAATTTAAATTAAATACGAAAAAATGATTTATAATGTTGCAATAACAAATTTGTTTATTGTTCAATATATCATATGATGAAAATTAAACAACGCGCTCAAAGCAGATTCTATTTTAAAATAGAATTAACGAACTGTTTTCGACATTAAACAATAATCTCAAAACTGAAAGATCGAATAGGATGTAATCTTATTTATAAAATTAATTGCAAAATAGTAAAAAATATTTTAATAGATTATTGTGTATATTTAATTAAACACAAATCTCTTTATTATTAAATTCCATTATTATCCTTTTGAAGACCGAAGTTACGGAAGATGTTATTTTCTAAGAGCCATCGGGATTGCTGAATTTGATTCTGATCTCTCAAAACTTTAAAATTTAAATTAATAAAAAATAATCTAATTATCACGAAACTTAGTTTTAAGAGATTTTTAATATCACTGAGTTTAAATATAGCCTGACAATGTCAACTTTCAAAGGGATAATAACCCTCATAAAGAAAAAGTTAGTGTCACCTCATAATTAAAATTTAAAAGTCTGTTTGAAAATCACTACTAATTGTTTGTATAGCACTAATGAGCTTCAATCAAATAAAGCAAAACAGTAAATTTGATGTTACTACGTAATTTAAAAAATTTTTTAAACTGAGTTTTATGTGATAATCAAATAATTTATTTAAATTTTTGTCCGTCATATTAAATTCATCATTTTTAATTTTTTATTTCAAGTTTGAATAGTATTATTAAATGACTCCATAAGCAAAGTTTCATAAAAATCAAGCGAGCAGTTTACAAAAAAAGAGGATGATCTGAAATAAAGTCGTCGGTCCACAGAGGGTTATATGTACAGCTATTAATATAACTTTTAACTGATATAAAAAATTGCTTGCTTGAATCAGATTGCTGTGAGAATAAAGAGATTTGAGACAGATGTAAAAATAAAGAATTACGCAAATAGATAATCAATTTTGAAATATTTGCCTATTATATATATGTATATGTATAAACGTTAATAGTTATAATACATAATAGCATTGTATTGATATATTATTTAATTCTTATCAATGTTAGCGAAACAATATTAGAATAATGGACATCTTTAACATTATTTTGAACAAGGAACATTCATTTTATCACTAAACTAGTAAACAAGATTCTCCTATTGTAATAGAATTTACAGGAAGCCACAAACCTTTTAATTCTACTGTAAGATTCTGCCTTCGTCTGGCCATAACTCTTTGGCTTTACGTAAATCTTAGGATTAAAGATATATACCAAGGACTATATAGACCGCTCGTTGCTTTGCACGACCGCTCGTTGCGGTCTTGTCTTTTCTCTCTCGTAGCTATTCTTTTCTAACAAAAAAGAATCACTCTGCTGGATTAACGAACGGCAATAGCGCAAAAAAAAACATATGTAATAATTTTCAATAACAGAAAAAATAAAAATCGAAGTGTTTGTAAAATAGTAATATTAATATTTTTTTATTCACCACATTTCTCATAGGTTAATCTTTTTATAAAAGTATCCCTGAAAATATACAATGTATAAAAATATATTTGTAAAAATACACTTCTTTGTAAATTGACCAAATTTTAATTTATTTAATTTTTAGTTTATGATTAGTTTTATTAGATACATATTCAGAATATTCAGGATAAAAGCTCTTCATCCTTTATTATTTTTATTTAAAATCCCATGAAAACAAATCTCGAATTGTTGCATTCTTCTTTTTTACTTTAACTAATTTTTTTACTTTAACTTCTTTTTTTTACAAAGGTAAATATCAATATTGAACAATTATATTTATCATATTTTTATTTTTTTAATTAATATTCTCATAATTTTAATAGATCGTACCCCATAAGAGAATTCTCTTCTCCTCTCACTATCGTTTACAGACTCTTACAATATGTTATTAGCGATATGTTAAGATTCTAGTTATAGAAAACGCAAATGAACTCACAAATGCATGTACCTAAGATATCTCAAGCGGATGCATTTCACGGGGTAGTAGTCGCGTTTCCTCTTAGTAAGAAATAAAGATTAAGATTGAGATCGAATCAATGGAAGATTCTACACCATGATCAACAAGATAAAAGTACATTCCCGTTTATAAAGTGTGAGATATCAACGTGATCAAGATTCACTTTATTTCCACTTTCTTCAATTTTTTCCTTTCGATGTATAAAGAAGGATAAAAACTAAGACATCAAGAAAAATTACGAATGGGTTTCATATATCACAATAGATTCAGAAATAGGAAAACGCGTAATCTGACGAAAAAAAATTAAATAAAGATTGTTATTCCACATGTATACAAAATAAATTTATCACAAACAATCTGTGAAAGAACATCTTTTTTATATATAGAATAAGAAAAAAGGAGTAATCTTCGTCGCTTTGCAAAAACTACAAAAAGACAGTTGTACATAACGTGAATAATTCTTTAATAAGATAAATTTGTCGAAGGAAAATTAATAAGTGCTCATTGTTATCAATAAACATAATATAGATTTCAAAGACAGATACTAATACATATTCCGACTTCAATAAATACACGTTGGTATATGGTAGAAAAGTTCGGATTCGTCTTACAATCATATATTCTCAGAAGCGGACTATTTTTCGTAAAAATTGAAAGAAATTCATCCTCCTTTCATGTTAGAAGATATTTTAGTTTAAAGTAGAGAATGTAAATGGCAAAATTTCATTGAACGATCATACAAAGACAAGTGGCTGTTATTTTCGAAAGAAATCTACCAATATATAAAAGACTAAACGTAAGTCGGATATTGAAGACGGTTAAAAATAAAGAGAAGTAAAATAGGAAAGATCGAAGTAAAGTGGCTCCTACAACATACCATAAAAAAGTTTGACACTCTCGATAATTGTCCGGACACCAGACAACTGGAAGATGTGGAAATAAATGTTTAATAAATTCGAAAAAGCTTTGAAAATCTTTTGTACATTTAAACTTTAGAGAAAGAGAGAGAAAGAAGGAGCAAAAAAACAAGAAAGAAAAAGGGAGAAAGATGTAAGTATAGCTTTCTCCCTTTCGAATAAAAATTAAAGTAATTGATAAATTATTTCACGGTAAGAATTTTTAGGAAATTGCTTATATTGCGTGGGACCTGTGAAGTAGCACGACATTCTATCGATATAAAAAATAATGAGTATCATTTTAGATTTTACATAATTATTTTGATAATGTAACAAAATTACTTCCTGCTTCTACTTAAATTTTTTAATATTTTAGCAAAACCGTTCTTTACATATAGAAACAAAACCATATAACTTACAACTGTTAGCAAAATTCAAACAACATATTAATATTTACATTTTAGTACAGAGTCATATATTTCTTTTT
>NW_017296504.1:3061-3377 GCF_001594075.2 Trachymyrmex cornetzi | reverse complement strand
ACAATGTTAGCACAACTTAGCACAATCTAGCACAATCTTAAAAATTGAAAAAATTGCAAAGTGTAACTGACTCAAGAATTGATATATTTTACTATCAGTTACAGTGTAACTGACTGTGACTGTCACTATTATCAGTTACAGTGTAACTGACTCAAGAATTGATATATTTTATTGTCATGATAATATATATTGTTAGATAATCATTTAAACTGTGAAGTGGCACCTTTATTAATATATCAGTCACATGTCATGGTAATATATCGTAATATTATCATTAATTTTTAAAGGTTTATATTCACTTTGAACTGACACCTTT
>NW_017296504.1:845-1715 GCF_001594075.2 Trachymyrmex cornetzi | reverse complement strand
CAACCATATTTTCTTCGTCTCTCCGATTTTAACACGAACTTCAATATTTATTTCGATGTATAAATATACTTTTTTGTTGTTTGCGAGGAGGAGAAAAATCTTCACGTAGCCCCTCATAAAATTATATTGAAAGTTTTAATTATACTAGTTTTCCACATCACCCTAGAGGTACTAATATAGATGCGTTTTTTTTAAGTGGTTTCCCCAATAGGCCTATTCCACTAAGGCGTCGTCTACAATACACGGAGTAAAAAGTACTCTTACTTCTTACACCGTGTATTGTAGACAAGGCTTAAGACAGCCTTCATACAGCGCCAGAGCAGCCGATGTTTTATTTCGGCGCTTCCGGCAGCCCTTGTGCTACAACAGTCGATATAGTAATGCAGCGTCATAGGCATTCCACACAAACTTGCATACTCATATAAACATATGTGCATAAAGAAAATCATCCTATCGTAGTTTACATTTGTCTGTATGACAGAAATGTGATTGAATAATTTTCCTTATGCATATGGTTATGCAGCTCTGCAAGTTTGTGTGAAAAGTCCCCTAATGGCAACATTAATACTGCGACAGAGCAACCGACGCTTTATTTCAGCGCGCTTACAGCAGCCCTTACCCCGGATCTACAATAAATGTTTTAAGCCGTAAGTCGTAAGAAATTGACCAATTACAGTCGAATCCGAGAAGAATAAGCGACTGTCAGTCGCCCATTTCTTATGGCTTAAGGCTTAAAATCCTATTGCAGATCCAGACTTATACAGCGCCAAAGCAAACGATTAATTGTTACAATATTCTGAAAAATTTATTTAGGTTCACGTAAACGTACTCAAAGAATTCCGTCACATTCTTGGAGCAGATTAATTAATC
>NW_017296504.1:0-555 GCF_001594075.2 Trachymyrmex cornetzi | reverse complement strand
TAAAAGTGTATAAATTGAGCTGTATTACTAAGACGGATGAAGTCGATTCAATTGCGGTTTTCTTTTTCAGAACGATACTGTTACATTCGTCACAATTACTGTAATGTATTTAGAGTAATATTTATTGATATAGAAATACATGAAAAGTACAAATGTGGAATACTGGTTCGTGCATACTGCAATGAATGTAGCCATAACAAAGAGGGCGCCTTGATCGACGACGCGACCTAGCTTAAGGCTGGTTTTCGATCTAGTTCTATTTCTAGTGGTACTTAGTGCTACTCCCGTATACATACATCACAATCCTCCCCCCTTTAATTTAAAGCTACTCCTTTTATAAGTTCAATCTAATAACTGGTCTCCTGTTTCTTGAAGGACGTCTTAATTCAGCTTTTGCTTTTACATCACAATCATTCTTTTCTTTACCCCGCACATTCTTGCTTAATAATGGATTATTATTCGCTGTAACAATTTCCGTGACATGCAGGCTATTTGTTATTAACTTTATTTGCTTCGTACGTTCTCTTATCCTTAACAATTTGCTCGTGATCCACC
>NW_017296503.1:0-275 GCF_001594075.2 Trachymyrmex cornetzi | reverse complement strand
TCGTTGCTGGATCGACCGATTACAGCCCTCTGGATGTGGCCTCGTTTATTTCCTCGAAGCACGAGGTTAAAGATGTGGGCATTTTTGCTGAGTATCTAGCAGATACCATGTGCCGACTTTCCATCAAAAAAGTGGTGGTCGATAAAATCGAAACTGATTTTAGTTTAGTTTTGATGCAGTCATTCTGCAGAGCGTTCAATGGATGTAAATGGACTATCAATTTATTTAAATCAAACGTTCAAAGAAATTCACGGTAAGAACACAAAAACGTGTCT
>NW_017296502.1:14959-15920 GCF_001594075.2 Trachymyrmex cornetzi | reverse complement strand
TCACATTCTACGTGATATATGAGGCTATCTGTGTCGGTATACATAATTTTACATTTTTCACGAAACACCGGTGCCATGTACTCGTGGTGAAATTCGTACAAACATGTTTTCGATATATTGAGGATGCACATACCCACGTATATGGGTTTGTCGAACTTCACCTCAAGCTTACGCGATCAGGTTCTCTGAGAAGACGCTGCGACTGTGAAAATTTGGTTTGGCGATCATTGCCTCCGCACCGTATCTGCCTTCCCATTTTGTCAGTAATTTTACGTCGACACGATCGCGCACATTCTCCATGGTTTTACCAAATACCGCGTTATTCATCAGTTTGTATAAATTTTTTTCAAAATCATTTTTGGCCATTGTTCTAAATTTTGTGTTTAATTCTATGTAATCGCGTAGCCATGGAGATTGCGCGAATTGCAGTATACGGTGAATCTTAGCGATACGGAGGCCGTGACGAGTACACTGCTGCAGGTTGCGATAATGTATGACGTAACGCTGTTTATCGCATAATGTTGCGAGGAGCTTGTCATCACGCTTGCCGGGTGGTTTCTCTCGCGTCGGACAGAACGGTAGGTCAGTGTGCGCGTCATGAAGATGTTGCGGGTACTCCAAATCCACCTCGAGAATATAGCCTGTCTGCGAATCTAACGCGATGGTAGTAAAATCGAAATTGTGCACGTCGTCGACCCATCGAAAATCGGCGTAGGGCAATGGTTGACATATTGCCCAGCCATACAGGTTGTTGATGTCATAGTACATCAAGTACGATGATGGTTTCAATGGATCGTACGACGGCATGTATTTGTTGTTGGCTCGCGCGTACCTGTTTGTACACTGGCTCAGACCACCGCGTATACCGCGCTCGACAAACATGACCATGTCGATGTCTGTCAACAGTTCAAATTTTATACCAGTATGTTTTAACATGGCATCCCATGTGAAGCCAGGTAAG
>NW_017296502.1:13288-13832 GCF_001594075.2 Trachymyrmex cornetzi | reverse complement strand
TGGTTGCGGAAGCTCAGCCATTTGTCGTCCTCGCTCGGCAGCCTTATCGCACAATCGTTAATTTTTTCACAGTCCTCGCTGTGCATCTCTAGTTTTGCGCTCGAGTCAAAGTAGTGAAGGCATCTGGAAACAATTGTTATTATTATTATCATTATCATTATTATTATCATTATTATTATTATTATCATTATTATTATTATTATTACGTACCTATTGCAGAAATATTTTCTGTTCTTTTTTCTGCTAACTTGAGAACTGACAAGGCGGGATAGATCTTTAATGAGCGCAAAGTGTCCCGCGCTATCATCCTCCACGTACAAGAGGTTTACGTGCTTGCTCCTCTTTCGGTCTGCGAGTCGTATCGGCACAATCCTCTTCTCGATGGCGTAGACGTTGATGGAAATGTCGTTTAGTGCTTCAAATTTCTTAATCTGGTTCAGTGTTATCGAAAATTCGATGCCCGCGAGATTTAGAACTGTGGAATAGTGCGGATATGATGACTCTCGCTCCACATGTTTTTGAGCTGGATGCAGAGCGGCGACCA
>NW_017296502.1:10450-11648 GCF_001594075.2 Trachymyrmex cornetzi | reverse complement strand
AACCGATAGCGGTTCGATATCAGTCTGATAGCTGTTTATAGCTGTTAAATATCAGTCTGGTAGCTGTTTATAATAGATCGATAGCTGTTAGATATCAGTTCGATAGCGGTTTGATATCAGTCTGATAGCTGTTAAATATCAGTCCGATAGCTGTTTACAGCGTACCGATGACTGTTTCTAGTGATTTTGATAGCAGTTCGATATCGGTTCGATATCGGTTCGATAGCAGTTTGACAGTCGTTCGATAGCCGTTCGATAGCCGTTCGATAGCAGTTTGATAGAGGTTTGATAGCTGTTTATAGCTGTCAAATATCAGTCTGATAGCTGTTTGATGGCGGTTTGATATAAGTCTAATTGCGCTTCAATGCGAAGAACGAATAAAAGAAATGCTGAAGTGGTAGAATCTTTCAAGCGCGACTTCTTCTCATACAGTTTTGACTGAGACACATACTTTTACACTTTTTTGGTACTTTGCCACTGATATATTAATTCATGATAATGATGATGATCTAATTGCAACTGGTGATCTAATTGTAACTGATAAAATGCTGAAGTTTCTCCATGGAATCTCGGATGCGAGATATACTTTTCGGATGAAGTATAAACTTTTGCACGTGGTAGTATACTTTTCAGCTGAGGTATAACCTTTTGCACGTGGCACTATACATGGACGGAGGATTCTTTTTCATAATGATATCACTCTGTCACGTACATTTTTACTATAAATTCTCGCACAGCCTTCGCGGACAATCAGTTTGCTTGTTGAATTACTTCAGTCAGTTAGTTCAATCTGTTAGCAGGTCTTTAGTAAATATCATGGCTAACATTAATAACTTAATTGGTTGTGCGCATTATATTAACGTGCAGGTGCAACAGTTGGTGCTGAAATCTACTGAGTTAATCGAAAGTGCGCGCAATTTGCAGCGGGAGGCTGCAGAGGCAAATACGTCTATGCCTAATGGGCTTGAGGCTGCGATAGACATTCGCAACGATAATGAGCTGATGGAAAAAACGTAAGTACAATATTATTAATTCAGCAATTAGTAGTGATTCGGGCGAGATTAAAAAGTGATTCGGGCGAGATTAAAATATTTTAACAGTTATTTCTCATCTCGATTAGTCGCGCTATGATTGGCGAGAATATCGAAATATTCTTACAAGTATATTTATTTTTATTATAATAAATAAATAAATAAAT
>NW_017296502.1:8544-8803 GCF_001594075.2 Trachymyrmex cornetzi | reverse complement strand
CTTTCTCTCTTTCGCGTCGCGTCGTGACACGGTGGACGACGCGACGCGTGACGCGCTCATGGAAACGTACCCTAATAATTAGTCGTGTCTCCAGATCACAGCACTCGCTGATCATATATGTATATCACTACTAGCGCTCTTTGCGTATTGTCGATATTGCGTAATAATTGCGTAAAGAATGTCATAAGGACACGAAACTAGCGCTCCTTGCGTAAAGAATGTCAGAAGGACACCAAAGGAATGCGCGGAATGTGGTCGA
>NW_017296502.1:5509-8428 GCF_001594075.2 Trachymyrmex cornetzi | reverse complement strand
TTATCATACAATCCGTGTGGTGGCTATCGATTGAGCATACATAGAACGCGATCGGTTTAGCCGTTATTGAGATCCGATAATCTCGATCTGCCGCAACTCGTCGGTTCGCGTAAAGGACGGCAGTGTCGCTTCGCGCAGCTTAGCGCCGAGACACTACCAGTGTCTCCAGATAAAGTATAATTAAAAGAAATACCAACTATAACAAGATCGCGGCATTATTTCCTTTTTTTAACTAGTACTTTTATATTAACCAAATAACAAAGGGTTTGTTTTCTGTACTGGGACTGCACTAGAACTGAACTGAACCGAACTAGTGCAAGCCGGAACTGACGAGTGTAAGCGTGTAGGTAAGGAATAAAAAACGTTCTAGTGTAAAATAAAAATGGCGTCCCATGTTCCCATAATTCCAATAGTACATTTCTCTTCTTTTCGATATGAGAATCGAGTGTAAAACGGTAAGTATATGGACAAGACTATTCTTGACCTAAAAGACTTTAGAATATATATATTTTAATACATGGCATTAAAAATGCAAACATACAAGTGAAAACCGTCACAATTTATTAGTTAAAAATTTCTAACTATTGAGTATCAAAGTTGTAAGATTAGAAAATCTGGGTGGTACCCAGTTGGACACGGCTCAATTGGACACGAGCCACTCACAGCGCTTGACACTACAAAGTTCCTAAGCACCGGTCGCTGTGATTGGTGGTGTCCAATCGAGACGTGGTCAATCGGGATCACCCCAGAAAATCTGATGCTGTATATATATATAATGCATAATAATTAATAATATAATACTGAATGTTTTAACAAGCAATAATTTCTGTTTATTCATTTATAACATAAATAGTAATATATATAGTTTTTTATATATGTTTGTGTATATACATATATACAGGGTGATTCAGACCACCCGGAGATGCCGGTACATACGTACTTCTCATGAAAAACTGAATCGAAAATGTCAACAGCAAAATATTGTGGGGTCAATAGTTTTTAAATAGTGTGCCTTTCAAATCTTCCAATCACAGAACGTGAAGTTCGCGCCGTCAGGTGTGGCGCAACCAAGCGCCGGCCGCGCAAGCGCTTTGATGGATACCGCTAAACCACACGATGCCGAATGAATATTGCAAAAGTTTTGAAATCTTTATTAACATCTACTGCTGTATGTTTAAATGGGTGGCACCCAGTTGGACACGGCTCAATTGGACACGAGCCACTCACAGCGCTTGAGACTACAAAGCTCCTAAGCACTAGTCGCTGTGATTGGTGGTGTCCAATCGAGCCGTGGTCAATCGGGATCACCCCGTTTAAATTGAGTCTAATTTAATTGACGAGAAGTAATGTCGCAATTGCAAATTCGATTGTCAGCAAACATCATTTATATCAATAAAAAAGTATGTATTTTTCAAACATTTTAAATAATAAACAAATTAATGAATAAAATCAATATTAATTAAATTATTTTAATAAATAATATTAAAAACAGCAGTCGACAAACATTTCCACCAAAATTGGTTTACAAAAAGTTCTGTTATAAACAATATTAGAGAAAATGTACATTTGAAAATTCGCATTCGATATAAGTAACTGTTTCATATTTAAGGAATGAAATGAATGAAATTCCGAATTATAATATGAAAGGAGAGGGAAGTATTACAGTGAAGGAATCGAAGTAAGCAAGTAATAAGCTGTTGTTACGAAAAAATGTATTTTTAATAATGTTTTAAACATTTTTATAACAAGTGCTCGAAATGGCCATCACCATTTTATTCATTAATTTATTTATTATTTAAAATGTTTGGAAAATACATACTTTTTTATTGATATAAATGATGTTTGCTGATAATCGAATTTGCAATTGCGACATTACTTCTCCTCAATTAAATTAGACTCAATTTAAACATACAGCAGTAGATGTTAATAAAGATTTCAAAACTTTTGCAATACTCATTTGGCATCGTGTGGTTTAGCGGTATCTATCAAAGCGCTCGCGCGGCCGACGCTTGGTTGCGTCGCACCTGACGGCACGAACTTTACGTCCTGTGATTGGAAGATTTCAAAGGCTCACTATTTAAAAACTATTGACCCCACAACATTTTGCTATTGACATTTTCGATTCAGTTTTTATGAGGAATACGTACCGGCATCTCCGGGTGGTCTGAATCACCCTGTATATGTATATCGTGTAGAAATTTAGTACATACAATGTTCGGTATATCCATCTGTTAATAGTATTAATACTTTAAATGGCCTTGATTGTACCTATAATGAAAGTTATTCAAAAGTGATAATTTTATGTTTATCATGATACCCACAAGATAATATCTTATATCATATACATAAATATACTAAATTTTCATTCAAAGTGTTATACAATATCTTTTTTTTAAACTTTTATCTTTTTTTTTATTAACAGATGGATATACCGAACATTGTATATACTGAATTTCTACACGATATATAATATTCTCACGAGATATAATATTCTCATCTCTATTACATCTTATTCTCTCTTCTATTTCATCTTGCTTTAGCTTCAGTACAAAATCGTTCTTTGACGAATCGAGTCAGTTTCATAACGAACGTTATCAAACCCAAATAAGGATGCCGTGCAGACGTAGTATTTGTGATGTATTCTATTTTCAGTTATTACCCATACAGCACAGAAACTTGTAGTAACATTGCAGAAACGTTGCAATGTTGCAGATTACGCTGTAATATCGCTGCAACATTGCAGGTATTAGAAATTGTATAATGTATAATACATATTACGGCGCAAAATAACGTAACATAACATAACATACTATGACATTTAAAATATAAACAAAGAAACAGGCAACTGAGAGTTATATCGCTGTAATTCGTGCGAGCAAAAGATTTATTAAGTACCAAAAAAACCAGACGTTTCGGCTT
>NW_017296502.1:4449-5043 GCF_001594075.2 Trachymyrmex cornetzi | reverse complement strand
TGAATCAATGTAAATTGTCAAGAATTGAAATGTACGCGTGATGTAGAAATTCAGTGTCGGATTGTAGATTTAAACCATTTTTTTGTAATTTTATGTGTAGCATTTCAGAAATACGTCGTCTATATAAAAAACGTTTACTATCCACAATCTCAGTGTTCTCCCAATCAAAATCGTGGCCATGTTCCAATCTGTGTTCTGCGATAACTGAATAATTGTTATTGCTTTTCCTGATATCATTTCGGTGTTCTGTGATTCTAGTTTTCAACTTTCGCTTTGTCTGGCCGACATACGAAGCATCACAATCATTGCAGTTAATTTTATAAACAACATTCTTCTTTGACATGTTCGGTAACGGATCTTTATATGTTTTAATGAAAGAGTTAAGCTTGTTAAGACTAAAGAAAGCCATGCTCACATTGAGATTCTTCGTGATATCCTTAAATTTCTCAGAAATACAAGAAAAAACAAGGAAAGCTTAACTCTTTCATTAAAACATATAAAGATCCGTTACCGAACATGTCAAAGAAGAATGTTGTTTATAAAATTAATTGCAATGATTGTGATGCTTCGTATGTCGGCCAGACAAAGCGAAAG
>NW_017296502.1:2838-3885 GCF_001594075.2 Trachymyrmex cornetzi | reverse complement strand
GGATCAGATACATTGAGGATGGCTCGAATGTAAGCCGAAACGTCTGGTTTTTTTGATACTTAATAAATCTTTTGCTCGCACGAATTACAGCGATATAACTCTCAGTTGCCTGTTTCTTTGTTTATATTTTGACTTTCTCGAGAGTTTATTTGTATTTCTTATAATATAACATTTGTTCTTTTCCTGAACTTTTTTTATTTATATCATACAATTGTATTTCAAATTATATTTAGTAATAATAAAATAACTATTTTAATAATAGATACATTGCGCTGCAATATTGCTACGACATTACAGCGCAATCTTGTTGAAGGCGGACATTTTTATGATCTATGATATTGCAACAAAGTTGCAAATACATTGTGCAATCTAATATTACAACATTGCAATGTTATGAGATATATCTGCAATCATTTTGCAATCTTTCTGTGCTGTATGGGTAGTGGTTTTCAAGAAAAATGAAAGGAATTCATAGAAAGAACTGAAAAGGTAGTTAAAAGAAGAAAAAGAGGTGTAAAAAAAAGCATTATACTGTATAGAGCAAAGTTAGTATTCATTATACTTGTGTCTTCATGATGTATTTTATTTTCATTTCAGAATAATGATAACATTTTCTTTCTCTCATGAAAAAGGAAGGACTCATAGAAAGAAAAATAAAAGAAAAAAGAAAAAAGTAAAAAGAAGGAAAAAAGTATAAAAGGAAGCATAATATTATATTCCCATACAGCGTAGAAAGATTGCAAAATGATTGCAGATATATCTTATTGCAACGTTGTAATATTACAAATAAATTACGCGGTGTATTTGCAATTGTTGCAATGTCATAGCATCATAAAAATGTCCGTTTTCAGTAAGATTGCGCTGTAATGTCGTAGCAATGTTGCAGCGTAACGTATTTGCAACTATTATTAAAAATAGCTTTTTTATTATTACTAAATGTAATTTGAAATACAATTTGAGATATAAATACAAAAATGCAGAAAAGGAACTAATCAATATATTTTATATTATATATAATTTTATATATAATTTAATATAATTATTATA
>NW_017296502.1:1084-2586 GCF_001594075.2 Trachymyrmex cornetzi | reverse complement strand
TTATGCCCAAATTGCATCGTCGCCCGATATACGCCAGAGTTCGCCGTCCGTGAAGGAAGAAACGCGATGCTAGGCAACAAGTCGCGGCTGTTTAAAACAGATTTTTGGAGAGCAGTCAAGGCGTTCGGACGTGTTTCTCCAGCGATTATATTCTTTACGTTACTCTTGGACTGTATCGTCGATACCAATAAAGAAGGTCATTGGGCGACGGAAATGTCGCGGACGTGCGGGAATACGTTGGGTCGCGTGCTCCGCGTCATACAGAAACAGGTTTTAAGTTGAAGCCTGATACCCTCTCCGAGAATTTTTCGCCCAATTCGATTTAATCGCGTACGCGAATCGTTGAGAAAGGAAAATAAAAACAGCTGTTTTGGTTTAGTGCTTGAGAGGGAAGGCGCGCGCAGTATTAGAAAATATTCAAAATTTAGAGGATCTAGAGTACGCGGAATTAAAAGCAAAGTTAGAATTACGTTTCGGAGAGGCACATTCGCTATAAAATTATTACACACAATTTACGAACAGAAAACAAAAATTCGGGGAAAGCATAGCGGCTTTCGGTTCAGATATTGAAAGGTTGGCTCGATTGGCATACCCGGAATGCTCCGATTTGATGCGCGATAAAATCGCTTGCGCGCAGTTTGTTTCCACCTTGTCTGACGGATATATAAAAAGGGCATTGCAGATGGAAGGGGTCGTGTCTCTTAGATTAGCCATAGAGAGAGCAAAAGCGGTGAAATTAATTCAAGGAACTTGTTTCGGAAATAAGAAAGAGAATAATTTTTATTTAGAGAACAGAAAAAGGAAAAATTTTAACGAAGGGAAAGACGAATCAAATGAGATTGATAAAAAAAGGGAAAATAATAAAGAAAAGAATGATAAAGCCAACAAAAACGGAAAATTTTTTAAAAATAAAAATAAAGTAAAAACCGGAAATAAAAGAGAATGTTGGGAATGTGGCAAGGAAGGCCACTTCCGTTCTGAGTGCCCTGGCCGGACGGGGGCGGAAAACATAAATTAGTCGAACTTGGCGGGGTCGGTTCGACTGGAGGAAAAAATGCCCCGAATAATAATCGCGTTATTAATCAATATGCAAATAACAATGAAATTTTTACTGATAATGTTACTAATAAACATTCTTATAGGACGAATGAAATTGAAAATGATAATAATGATTATGATTATGCTCGATATTCTCATAATATCGATTTAAATAATCGTTGTGCTAATCAATTTTCTTTCAGGATGAATAGAATAGATTGTAATTTAGGAGAATTTTATTATAAGGGTGAAGCAAATGGCAAACCCTGCATTTTTAAAATAGATACGGGCTCCGATATTTCGATCATAAATGAGAATTTTATCAAATACTAGCGCATCCCCTGCGCGCGCTACGCGCGCGCTGCTTTATTCTCTTCACTAAATTAATTATGTATTTATTAATTTAATTTATTTTTTTTAATATTCACAATTAAGTTTTAATTAAAATTAAACTTAAAATGAAC
>NW_017296502.1:0-1010 GCF_001594075.2 Trachymyrmex cornetzi | reverse complement strand
TTTTCTATTTATAACTTTTTTAACTTTTAATTTTTTGGCATCACATTGAATTCAAGATTTATTCATTGCACCGATATAATGTTCGACATCTTAATAATTATGTTATTCCGATTTAAATAAGTTCTTTTTTTTTACAAAGCTACATCGAACTTTTGTTAAAGAATCTAATTTTATTTTTTAAATTTTTATTTTTCATATTATTTTTTGTTAAGTCAAATTTGAAGCACTAATACATGTATTTTATTATGCCATTTGCATTATATCATTTCTACAACTTTTTTCTTAAATTTATTAACTATTTTATTTCTAATTTTAATGTATTTTTTTTATTAAATCTAAATTTTTCTACCTTAAAAAAATTATAATTTTATTTCCTTATTTTTAATTACAAAATTCTTCTTTAACAAATATTCAATTCTAAATAATAATGTTTATTTAAAAATTGAACTTTCCCATTCTAAATTGTTATTCTTGAGTTTCTATTGCTATATTTCGTTGTTTTCGAAAAATCTTTTTTTTTCCCGTAAAACATCCATCCGGCATATTAGTTCAACCATTTTTAATTTTCAAATTTTTTGCCCGAATTCAAAATGGATAACCCTCAAAACCTTTGGATTCCTTTGGATACAACATTTCATTTGTAACGAAATCCGCCATATTTTTTAAACACATTTTGGACACATTTTTTTTCTCGAAACGACGTACTTTAACATCCTCTACGAAAAGAAACTTTAGGACAGATAACACGCCAATTTTACAAGAGTTTATATCTTACGTTCTATATTTTGTCTTCACTTTCCTTTTTTTTTCGTTTTCTTTTAATAACAACGTTTCTTTTTAATAACCTTTTTTTTTAAAAAACGTTATTTTATTATTTTTAGTAAATAATTTTAATACATTGTTTAACTTAATATCAATATTTAACTTAATTTGATTTTATTTTTTTAAATGCTTTATGTATCTTAAAATACGTAAAGTAATTTTAATTCTAATTGCTTTAATTTTGATAT
>NW_017296501.1:89588-90597 GCF_001594075.2 Trachymyrmex cornetzi | reverse complement strand
TTAACTAATACTAATTAATTATAAGTTTTCCGCTGATTTTTTAGCTCAGTGATTTTAACCGATACAGATTAAAAAAAAATTTATTGTGAGTTATATAGTTTATTGTATATAAAAATATATTGTGAGACATACTCTAATTTTTATAAGGGATTTTGCAGGGTTACTTGTTTTTGGTTGAAGATTATTGTTAATTCACGATTCACAAGCAAATGTGTCAAATTATTCATCATTGCGTCTGACAAAGTATTATATTTTTTAAAATGAATTAATATCAATTGTCGTTCAAAGCTGCTTTTCAAGAAAGATGACAATTCTTGGCGTTGCGGTATAAAAATTGCAGAGTTTATTATACTCTACATTTTGGCATTTTGAACAGACAACGTCGAATGATGACGTTTGGTTTTTATCAAATATGATCGACACTGATTCTTCGGAAGTAAATAAATCATTAACCTCATTATCATCAAACGTAATGCTTGTAACATTTTGCTGGGAACTATCTATTTCGACGAACATTGCTATAAAAATAAATATAACGGAAGACTTATACTTAAGACAATCTTAAATATAAGAATCGACTACGAATACCGACCAAATATTCTAATTTTTATGGCTTTATTTCATAATGAGGAATGATAGGTTATAAACATAGGTTATAGGCTGTAAGGCACTTACCTATAACTGTTGAAGATTGCCGATGATGCAAATCTTCTTTGGCTCTTGGATTGTTGAAATAATAATAAAGTCACTTTAATAAGAACGTCGAGAAAGACTTTCAATGACAAGTCCATATAATCATATATTGTCGACTGTGTAGTCAGCCGCCGAACGCGCCCAAATATCGTTGCGCAACAATAGTTGCTGTCCGAAAAACAGAGACTACTGCGCGCGCAGCTCTGAGTACTGCGCGGCGCAGCTCTGAGTACTGTGAAAACGATTACTGTCCAGCGCAGCTGTGATTACTGTCCAAACAGCGTTGACTAGCGCGCGCACAGTAATTATCGCTGTG
>NW_017296501.1:86221-89365 GCF_001594075.2 Trachymyrmex cornetzi | reverse complement strand
AATCGGCCCTTCTCAGGGCCAACCATACACCTTGTATATAAGACTGTAAATACACTGTACATATAACGGATACGCTCTCTTATCATTCCGAAAGCCTCTGCCGAGAAGAACCTTCTAGGATTAAGCTTTATCGACACGGCAGAGAGGCCGATAGCGACGGCCGTTGCCACGTTATAGACCTAAGCACACTACACACAATCTCGCCAAAAATGTATCCCAGAAGAAGTGCTGCGGTTTCTAGTGCGAACTCGAACATACATACGAATTAAAAACATTAATAAGAGAACATACACAAAAAATGATGAACGAAAGAGGAAAAAATTTAAGAAGATCGAGTCGAGTTTGTAGATAAAAAATATTATGTAAAAAGACATTACATAGTACTAAAAATGTGTGTATTAAACATTATTATTGTAAAAAGCATTAAATATTAATCTTTACATTTTATACACTATATTACACTTTTATTAATTCTTTTACAGTGAACGCAGTTGATCTCTTGTCGCGTTATAGAGCGAGAAAAACATAGATAGGATCAACCTTCAGGAATTTATCCTAATAAATTTTCAACTCAAAATAATTTCAGAGATCGTCTTTAATTAAATACATTTATTAATTACACGCATGAATGATCGCGTTTATTTTTAGCTCTCAATTGCCCAATAATTAATTTAATTTACATTTTTTATTATTATTTTTAAATATGGAGCGCTCAATTTATTTTATATTATCAAAATAATTTAGTCTACAATTGGTTTTTTTGTTTATGTGCCGTTTATTTCCTTCTAATAAATATTTCGATAAATAACATTACATTTCAGTATATAATATTTTCAATATAAAATATTTTAAACAATATATATTTTTATTTTAAATATTTTATTCAATATATAATATTTTCATTATGTACAACGACGACAGAAGTGCAATTGGATGCAAATCAATTCACATATTTTTTCAGTGTTAATAAATAATTTAATTCTTTTAACATTATACGGTTATCGTGATAACAAAGAATATCTAACTAAAATAGTTAAATTATTTATTAACACTAAAAACATTTAAATTGATTTGCATTCAATTGCACTTAGTGTGCATCAGTGTTGCACTAGTTTTCCCAGTAGAAAACGCTATTAGATTCTACACAAAGCGAAATACGTAATTTTTTCTTAGTTGCCAGCCCTGCGGAACGAGAAACAGAGAAATGACAGAGAGCGCAAATTTTAGAGACAGACGCTTGCAATCTGAGCACGCAATGTAATCTTTCCACCATGCTCACAAGCCTCATGGCTCGCTTGTCCACAACAAGAGTGAGGCCCGGGAGCTCCCGGCGGATTCTCGCAGGCTGCTTAGCTCCCCCACCCTCCTTCGAGGGGAGATAGTCACGCTGATTTGCTTCCGCGTGTCACGGTATCCGATCGTGCCGTACAAGTCCGCGCAGCCTTGAGACCTTGCTCGTACGAGCGTGCAATAGATGTCCCTGTCAAGGATGGCGTCTCTGCTAACGGCCCCTGCACCTCCTGGCCTGGCGGGGGAGATCCGGATGGATTCCCTTCTCGCTCCTCGTCGGGGCCCTATGAACTATATCCCGACGGACGTCCGTCCGGCCTCTCAAGGGTTGCCGAGAATTCTGGCCTCCTCCAGTGCTCTGCAAGGGGTGCATGGTGAAAGTATGGTTCTTTTCTCTCGACAGCGGACTACTAACAATGATATAAAATAATACGACCTGCTTGTCCGGGCTCCCGGATGGGCGTCCTTCTCCCTTAGCTTCTTCGGCCTTCCTTCCATTTCGGTCGTCCTTCGTTACGGTTCTTCCTTCCTTGAGTGGCGGGTGAGACGGCACGATGATACAATTTCATTCTACCGTAACTGCCGAGCGTGATCCATAGCGCATCTACGCTGTCTGAGAAGCTTTACCGTTACGCGAAAGAAATTCTAATACAAAAGAGGAAAATTTGTAGAGTACATTAGATGACGCGATTTTAACGCACGTTCGCAGGTGCGCTCGCACGCGCGCTCGCCCTTCAAGCCAGTAGGAAGCGCGAGTCCGCCGCCGACAAGTCTGCACAGTGACGGATAAAATGTCACGTCACAGTACACTGATCGATATAATTCATGTTCTTCCACCTCATCAGTAATTTATGAGCTTGATTTGTAATTATCGTAGTAGGATCTTTTTTAATTGTCATGTAAGTTTTATTATTAGCTAATAATTCATGCATTCTCTCTTTATATTCGCTAATATTCATAACTAGGGTAGAGTTCCCCTTATCTGCTCTAGTGATCAAATTCTCAGGGTTATGTGATATAAATATTTTTGTTGCCAACATACCTTCTTTCAATAAGCGGTGTATTTCATTTATTTTATGATTTTGTAATGTGTTCTTTTTAAGTATTCGAATAGTATCATTTCTAATAGTATTTTTGGTAATATCATCTGTTTTCATTAAGTTAAACTCAATGTGTTTAATTAATTCTAAGTTCATTTTTTCTTTATTTATTAAATTATTAGATAAATTAAATTTTTGGCCTAACTGTAAAATTATTTTTACATTTTCTGGGATTTGGACATTACTCAAATTAAATAACCAATTTTCATTAATGTTACTAAAAGAATAATTTTCTTCAAATTTCATAGGACTAATATAAATGTGGAACGATGTATCTATATTTTGGTTGACAACTTTAGTCCAGATTTTTTTTATTTGTGAAGGAAGGAATCTTCCTTCACATCTCCTGAATATGAAGAATCAGACCAGATAACGTTGAAGTCTTCAGGTTATATCTTTGTTTTTCTTATTTTAGCTGTTAAAATTTTTTAATTCACTATTTTTTTATTAATACATCTATGTTCATTTATCCATAATTTATTAAATGTGAGTTCTTCTCTATTAAAAAAAGAGAATGCAATCTGATTCGGTAAAGAACATGTAATTAGTCTATAAAATATACATAATTTATTTTTCGTGTGATATAATTGTTTGTATATGTCATGTATTTCCAATCTAATCGTTTTACGTATTGTAACCGTACTCGCGAGCAACAGCACAACTTCGTCGCGTGTTCTCGGTACTCAAAGTACGCAAAAGTATCTTCTCTCCCTCGGTAGCAGAATTTTGCGACAGCCAGGCGGTTTTTCGGCCA
>NW_017296501.1:84698-85836 GCF_001594075.2 Trachymyrmex cornetzi | reverse complement strand
TCAAACGCCCACCCCTCGACAGCCGGCCAAAACCCGTACACGCTGTACCACCAGACTCCCGGATGTGCAACACCGGCCCGCGGCCGACGCCACGCGATGATGCGACGCGATTATAGCGAACTCCTTTATGCGACACGACTCTACTCGACAGCGTGAATTCCGGAAACGGACTCTACTCGGTAATACCGCAACCGGAAGTTCACTCGGCAACGCGACAATCCGCGTTCCGAGGCGACAGCACAATGCGCGGCGGCACGATTATAACAAGCGTGCCTACGCGACGCGATACTAAACGATCACGCAATTACAATAAGCGTCCTTACGCGACACGACGAAACTCGACAACGTGACTACTCCGCGCGTTTCTACGCGGCTCTATTCTACTCGGTAACCGGCAGTGACTCTCCCGTGGCGAACGGAACGAGCGCGATTCGGCCCTCGGTTCTCTCCAAGACGACTCAAATTCACTTCTACTCGGCAGCGGGTATTGCTCCCCTTACTCTGACTCTCGAAACGCGACAGCTAAATGATGTCCCAGCTCGGGAGGATGGCACGTGGCTCGCGGTTCCGCGGCTCTACACGGCAACCATGGCGCCGATTCTAATGTTACGGTGCGAGCTGGCTTACGTGCGATCCACTCGGCGACGTACCCCGGTCGGCAGCCTTACAAATGACGACGTTCGTCTCACCCTCGTCGGCTCCTTCGTCCTCTCGGCCTCTTCTCGGCAGTTCCTCGGCAACTCTCCGTACTCGTCCTTGTCGACAGCAACTTCGCACCTCCTTTACACGCTTCGCTCGTTTATCCACAGGAAAAGTGAGGCCCGGGAGCTCCCGGCGGATTCTCGCAGACTGCTTAGCGCTCCCCCCCTCCTGCGGGGGGAGGTAGTCACGCTGATTGACTTCCGCGTGTCACGGCATTCGCGCGTGCCGTGCAGGCTCGCGCGGCCTTGAATCCTCGCTCATGCGAGCGCGCAATGAGGATTCCTGTCAAGGGTGGCGTCCTTATTCACGGTCCTTACACTTCCTGGCCTGGCGGAGGAGATCGGGATGGATTTCCTTCCCGCTCGTCGAGTCCTAGGCTCCCGACGGCGTCCGGTCCGGCCCCTCCAGGGTGGCCGGAAATTCTGGCATCCTCCGG
>NW_017296501.1:80777-84293 GCF_001594075.2 Trachymyrmex cornetzi | reverse complement strand
TCCGCCGTCGACAAGTCCGCACAGTGACGGACAAAATGTCACGTCACAGTATAAAGTTGTGTTTGAGTAGTTCTAATTTGCTTCGAGAAGTGTTTGTCTGCATGTTAAATCTTAACTTAATTTCTAACGTATATTTAGGCGTTAAATTATCTTTCTGGCACGTTTTTAGAAAGTATAATTTCAATCTTAGTTTCATATGTATTCGCAATAGTTTTATAAAATGTTTCAAATTAATACAAACAGTTATACTGAAGGTTATTCGAATAAAGTCAAAAAATGGCGACGCATATTGATGCTTGCGCGTAAACAACAAATTAGGTCAGTACGTGGTTAAGATTCAAACAATATAATAATAAAGGCAATTTTTTATATTATTATACATATATATATATGTTACTATTATTATATATTATTATTATTATTATATATATTATCAACAATTTTGTTTGAAAGGCTTATACCATGAACGCACGATAACAGTAGCGAAATTTAAATTTTATTTTTGTCTAATACATAGTAACAATAAACGTTTCGGTCATTAATCAGACCATTTTCAGTATTAATAATTTTTAATAAACTTAAATTAGCGACTTTATCAATTTAATTAAAAAACGGTAATACCAGGCTCAAAGGAATAAATCAATAATATAAAAGTAATGCCTATATGAGCCGACATTGGATGTTCATATGTTGAAAAACTTTATTCGAAAAATTACAAAATTGGTAAGCGTTTCGACCCTCACTTCGGGTCCTCTTCAGTACAAAAAATATTTTAATCGCTATAAATGTTGTAGTAAGACTAACAAACATTGCAGAATGTGTCCATTATTCATATAATGTTGTATATCGAATTGTTTGATTTGCTATATAAATGAATTAAATGTATGTTTCATTATCGTATTGTTAGTATATTGTAAGAGGGAGGCTCATGTCACTTACATGTAACGCTGAACTTAACCATTCACATATCTCATCAACTTTGATTCCATTATCGAACTGGCAATTTCACTATAAAAAACAGTAATTTTATATTTCTACTTTAAACAATAATCACTATTTATTTTAATGAACATTATCCACAAAGATCTTACATAGCTAGTGTCACGTCCCGCGACAAATACCGTTACAAAATTTTTTTTTATTATATATAAAACTCACTGTAACACCATAAACACTACGCGAACATTTAACCTTTACTTACGTGCGTATCGTGCGTATTTAAACCCATCTTTTTCTTAGCGCGTACTTGAACTCATTAGCATATGCTCACGCAACCGCATCTTCAAGCTGCAACCTCATTGGCCATTACGCTTACAAACCTGACCAATCTTCGCAACTCCTCTAGACCTAACGGAATATGATCACCAATCCCTACCTAACTTACCCCCATAATCATAATTCCAACTAACCCTTAAGCAATTTCGACCAATCAGGAAAATATCGTGAACCGCTTCTAAACATTTCCACCAATCACAACTCAGTATTTCTCTTACTGTCGCGACCACCTAAAAGAATATCATCCGATCAAGATCTTAGAAATCAATCCTCCATTTCGTGACCATCTTCTAACTCCCTATTTAACTGACTTTCCTTATGAACAGTTTATAAACCACCTTTTGCATACCTTAAGCCTAACCCACATGTCTTAATACTCGCATCCGAAATCTTTAGTCCCCCAATGACCCATGTTGCATCCCCGTAAGATACCATTTTTATGAAACCTTAATCAAACTCTATCAAATTCACAAACAGAATAAAACATCTAAACTTAGATTCTTATTCTCATTCTTGCTCAACCATAATCCTATCGCTTTCAACCCTGCGACGAATTCAATACGATAATTACACAAACTCTAAGAAATCGCTATAAAATATTATAATATTCTTTTATTCCTTTAAAATTCTGAACCTAAAATAAATCGAAATCCCATCACTACAATGTAATATCGATCCACCGCAATACACAATAATATTGTAAGCAACGAGAAAGATATTTATTCAACAATTAGGCGTGCTACTCTTTATCAATCATTATGTACAACGGATCAAGCAGCAGCCACTCAGCTGTAAAGCACCTCTAATTCCTGTAAAACACTAAATTATTAACCCCAATGACGATAATTATATTCTTTTCAATTTTCATATAAATATCATTCTCATATGAAGCGACGATAGTAGAATAAGTTAGCTACATACGAAACCATGATTCACCACAGCTGACCTAGAAAATCACGCCATACTAATTATGCCTATAAATAGAAATGACCTACTGTATCAGCTTGCGAACATTACCAAATAAGGAGCGAAGCTTGCGCCTCCCCCACTATTCGACCGATCATCCGATTTTAAAGGCCGCAGCACACACTTTTGCATAACGCATAATGCATAGTGCATAAAGGAATCAACCAATCAATATTCTTTTCCATGGAATGGGAGAAAAGGAAAGATTCTGATTAGTTGATTCGCTTATGCACTATGCGTTATGCGTTATACAAAAGTGTGTGCTGCGGCCTTTGCGCCTCCCCCACTATTCGACCGATCATCCGATTTTAATATTGCCATATAAGGTCATGAAGATGATCCCTCCAAGACAATAACCCTTATGAGTCACTTCTCTATGAAGACGACCCCTCCAAGACAATAACGCTTATGAGTCACTTCCCATTGTTCGTAACAATATAAAAGCAGCCACCCTCACCATAGAAACGACCTTTTTCCATACGAAGTTCAGAGAGATTCTTGGGTGATCAACTTTCTAGTTTAACTCTTAGTCTTCGCGTCAGTCAATTCAAGCTTTCGTCACATCCACAGTGTATTACTTTACAATAAAGAAGTTATATTATCGAATCTCAAATTATTACAATAATTCAACGAGTCTTCTATCGAAGATCCCCTTCCTTATCGAGTAAAGTATCAACCAACTGGGATTTCCACCAGCAGACATTGACAATCTACCCTCAGGCTACGGATTTTGGGATTTTAACTCCCTTAACCTCACGGCAACGTCCCACGAAAAAATAGTTGAATTCTGGATCGCCTTACCAACGATAGCTGAATCAACATTTGGAGTTCTCCGGGTCGAACCGAGAATTCCTAAAATTCGCCTAGCGTTACATACGACGTGACAAAGCTGATTGTTTGAAAAAAACCGATGTTTTTATTTGAGATGAAGTACCAATGGCACCGCGATATGCTCTTGAAATAATGGATCGTCTCTTGCAGGATTCCTAGCGTTACATACGACGTGACACTAGAGCACCGTTTGCCTACATCTCGTATTTGTGCCTACAAACTGTTTACATGTATTATCGCCTACAGCTTGATTAATTACATGCACTTTTGCGCACAAATAAAATTTCGGGAACAAAGTCACATTTGCCTACAGCTTAATTGCCTATATATATTATTCTCTGCTTTAAAAACAAATTATTTTCTTACGTAATTTAAACGTAATTTTAAATTTGTGCGCAAAAGCGCTTGTAGGCAATTGATATGTAGGCAATAATAGATACATGT
>NW_017296501.1:79582-80618 GCF_001594075.2 Trachymyrmex cornetzi | reverse complement strand
ATCCTGTGGAATTAAATCTTTTATTAAGCAGTTTTTATTAATGAAATTTCGGTATTTTTTGAATTAAGAATAAAGATTTAACTAAATAAAGATCTAATTAAATGAATGTATTTATGATAATTAAATAAATGATATAATTGTATGTTCCGAATTTTCATGAAAGAATGCGATAATTATTATAATTTTCAAATTAAAATCAAATTAAAATTTACAGATTTTTAAGATTTAGAATCTAAATTTTTGAACTTACTTAGTTTTCAATTTACAAATTTCACACATTCTGACGAATTTCCTCTTTTGATGCAGAATAGTGCAACCGTTATTGTTGGGTCAGATGCTGCTCTATTTTAACACCACAGGCATCGACAAGTTTTACGCGTACAAATACGTCATCGGCATTATTTTGTGCTCCGCTGTTAACGTGTTCGTAGTCCATCCTTACATGATGGATATGACTCATTACTCATTTGGGTATGAAGGGTCGCGTAGCCTGCTGTTCGCTGATCTACCGCAAGACGTTGAAGCTAACTAGAACCGCGTTGGGCGAAACGACAATCGACCAGGCAGTCAATCTGCTATCTAACGACGTCAATAGATTCAACATCAGTATCATATTTCTCCATTATTTGTGGCTCAGACCTTTGGAGACCATCATCATCACATACATTACATTCCATTTGATCGACATCGGAATATCATCTATTTTCGGTATCGCATTTCTTCTGATGTTCATCCCTTTTCAAGGTGAAGCAGTCAATGCTCTGATAGTTTCTAGCAAACATTTCTAATCTTTATAAAAGGCACATGTACATATTATATGTAGTCAATTTCAATTTAATCGGCTTATTAAATTGAAAGTAACTTGTATGTGTACATGTGCCTTTTGCAAAGTTAAGAAGCGTTTAAATACTTTAAATTATAAGTAACTTCGCTAATAAAAATCGTCTTTTTGCTTCAATTAAACTGTCTACTGGTAGAATCTTACTTACGATTAGTTATGATAAATAATAAATAACAAATAATAGATTTTTAATAA
>NW_017296501.1:77040-79510 GCF_001594075.2 Trachymyrmex cornetzi | reverse complement strand
TATTATTCTATTTATTATTATTATAATTACTATATATTATAATAAATACAATTGGAAATGTTGAAACCTAACTTATGCAAAACTTTTCGAATCAGAAATAAAATATTAAAACATTAAAATAATAAAATATTAAAAATAAAAACGGTTACTGAAATTCAAGAAATTTCTTGATTTCTTGTCAAGAAATCTTGGTCTTGATAACAATTTCTTGTCTTGACTTGAAATCAATTTTCATTTTCTTGTCTTGGTCTTGTCTTGATTTAAGACAAGATCAAGACAAGATGTCTTGAATTTCTTGATCTTGATGAAACACTATGCAGGATTTAATGCAAAATAACATACCGTTCGCTGGTAAAATAGTTATTCTTGGTGGAGATTTTAGACAATTATTGCCAGTACAACAAAGAGCTACACGTTCTAAAATTGTAAATTTGTCTATTAAATTTAGTTCATTATGGAAACATTTCAAAATCTTTTCATTAACGGAAAATATGCGTATTTTACCACACGAAGATGAATTTGCTCGCTTTTTATTAGATTTAGGTAACGGTAATTTAAATGATCATTCTAATAATATTAAAATTCCACTGAGATGTGCAGCAGACTTAAATGCAGATATAATAAAAGATACATATGAAGAAGTAATCAAACACAATCAGTATAGACTTGCAGCGAAGCGTGCTATACTTTCCGCACGAAATGTTGACGTAGACGAAATAAACAAACAAGTTGTAAATTTACTTGATGAATCAACAGAAAGAGTATATACAAGTGTAGACACTGCTGAAACTACTAATGATTATCATGATATTAATGAAGCAATTTTACCAAAGTATTTATATTCTTTAAATCCAATAAATCTTCCGCCTTATGAACTTCGATTGAGAAAATACACGGTTATCATGCTGATTAGAAATCTGAGCATCAATGAAGGTTTGTGTAATGGTACAAGACTATTAATCTTAAAACTAGGAAACAATTTGTTAAAGTGCGAAATTTTGACTGGTGATAAAAAAGGAGAAATAGTTTTTCTAAATCGCATAAGTTTATATTGCGAAGATGTTTATCCATTTGTATTTAAAAAAAGACAATTCCCAGTTAAAATAGCTTTTGCTATGACAAAAAATAAATCACAAGGACAAAAATTTGACAAAACTGCGATTGATTTAAGAAAAGATGTTTTCAATCATGGACAAATTTATGTCGCATTTTCACGAGTTAGATCTTGGGAATCATTAAAAATTTATTTGGGACAAGAAAGACAAAATAGATTATTAGTTAAAAATTATGTATATACAGAAATGTTTCGATAAAAAAATTCGGCCTTGTTGATTTTATGAAATAAATTATAAATTATAAAAGGAGAATTATAATTCTTTAATCAATTTTAATTATATATGAACATATTAAAAATGATTATAAAGAGTTTGTCTATAATTTTACTTCAATATTTTATAATATTACTTTTTCTATATATTTAAATTTGTTGTATCCTGTGATGAACATGCTTTTTGGGAATGGATTATTCCATATACCCATATGCTTAATTCTGAAAGATGCACAATCTATGATAAAATCATCTTTTTGTAAAATAAAAATATATTCTGTATAGTAATAAAAAAGGAGTTAATAAATGATTAAATCTGCTTTCAAAAGTGATAAATTATAATTGAAAATTTTATAGAGAATGTTAATTTAACGTGATAATAGTAATAAACGTGAATCATAATATTGATAATAAAATTTAAATATACTAATGTTGTAATTAATAGATCAGGACGCAAAAGTTTTGAATTTAAAAATTGTATAAAAATTAACTATATATGTTGTAAGTTAATAACAGAATTATCGCGGTGTTACATTATTGTAATATGTCGATCGTAATATATCGTATATATAAAAATTATATGTAAAATAGTAATAAAATTATTGCAATATTACATTCCAATATATCGCAACGTAATGTCTCAATAGTATATTTAAATAATATTGCACTGAAAGTTGCAATATTACTGCAATATTGTAATCTCACGGCAATATCTCTGCAATATTACATGCTACGTGGGTATAAAATTTATTGAATTTTAAAATTGTTTTTTATGAAAATTATTAGTGATTTTGAAAAAAAAGGCCTTATAAGAAGGAAGGATTTAGCAGAAAAAGAAAAGCAAGGAAATAGAAAAGGAATGGTTAGAGAAAATTTGCTGGAGTTCCACGACAAAGTGGGACTCCAGCGGCGGAGGGACATGTCGTGCGGCGTTCCCCAGGTGTCCGTTCTCGGACCCCTACTATGGAACGCCGCGTACGACACCGTGCTCCGCACGGCCCTGCTCCCCGGCTGCCACGTCGTCTGCTACGCAATTCGCCCAAGTCCGTGCCCTCTCGGAGCAGCTGACCGCGGACGGAGGGGTGGCGTTGGCGGTGTCACTGGACATCGCCAACGCCTTCAATAACCTCCCATGGGGCCGGG
>NW_017296501.1:72270-72539 GCF_001594075.2 Trachymyrmex cornetzi | reverse complement strand
GCCGTCAAAGTGATCGGCAAAGCCCCAGCGACCATCCAACGTGAGGCCCAGATACTTCAGGTTGGGCCTCACCGGGATGCGGACCTCGTCTACGCGGACCCAGGCCCTGGGGGGCGCCCCGCCTGTCCCGTCGTAGAAGAACATAGCTTCCGACTTGGCGGGGACCACTGCTAGGACCAAGTCCTTCACCGCACCGACGACGCATACCACCGCTACGTTGGCCAGCCCCACGAATCTTCCCCAGGTCGTGCCCCCGACCACCACCAGCG
>NW_017296501.1:71561-71896 GCF_001594075.2 Trachymyrmex cornetzi | reverse complement strand
CCCCAGTGACACCCAGCTCCCCCGTCCAGCCCTCCGGCGGGCCGGCACTCTCCCTCACCTCTTTCTCCCTAACGGGGAAGAGAGCGCCGTCTACCCTTTCGAGGAGCGGGATGTCCAGGGACTCCGCTATCGGGGGGGCCCAGGGTCACAACTTCTTCGTCACTATCCTGTAGGGCCTTCCCCACGGGTCCCTGTCGAGGGAGGAGATTAGCTCCCTCCAGGCACCGGCCTTCGCCCGCCTGATGGCCGTCCTCAGGGCGCTCCGCGCAGTTCGGAGCGCCCCGGCGACCTCCTCCGTTTCCGCGTCGACGCCCCGCCGCCTTGCACGGGTGTAT
>NW_017296501.1:67367-67755 GCF_001594075.2 Trachymyrmex cornetzi | reverse complement strand
ACCTTCCCTATGAGTGGCCGCCCCGAGGGACGGCGACCCGGATCACATCCGGGATCCTCGTGCAAGAGGGGGACACCGCCCCCCTGAGGATCCCGCGGTGGCGTGCGGCCGCCCAGAGCCAGGAGCTTTGATTCCAATCCCTGGGACAAGCGTAGGAAATTTTCGAGGGCATGTACGAGCGATCGCGCGGGCGTTACCCCGTTATTCGGAGACGTTCCGGATACACGATCGGAACCAATTATTTTTTTTTATTCGTCTGTAGTCTCTAACATTATACAAGAATTTTAACATTTTGATACTAGAATGTAACTGCCTATTACGGTCGGAGCTGGATCTTCGTTGCTTTAAATAATTCAATCTTGAATTACTAATATATACTATATATGTA
>NW_017296501.1:62771-66676 GCF_001594075.2 Trachymyrmex cornetzi | reverse complement strand
TGCAAGTACATATATAGTATATATTAGTAATTCAAGATTGAATTATTTAAAGCAACGAAGATCCAGCTCCGACCGTAATAGGCAGTTACATTCTAGTATAAATTGAGTTTCTCAAATATACGGTCAAAAAAGAATATATATAAATATATTGTTTAACATTTTGGTTCCAATCTCTGGGACAAGCGTAGGAAATTTTCGAGCTCATGTATGAGCGATCACGCGGGCGTTACCCTGTTATTCGGAGACGTTCCGGATACACGATCGGAACCAATTATTTTTTTTTATTCGTCTGTAGTCTCAGACATTACACAAGAACTTTAAAATTTTGGTTCCAATCTCTGGGACAAGCGTAGGAAATTTTCGAGCGCAAGTACGAGCGATAACGCGGAGTTTGCATTATTTGAAGAGCTTCCGAGACCGTTATCTCTTCGAATTATTTTTTTTTATTGTCAGTGATGTCAGACATCGATCTTGTTCTTTTAGATTTCCCACAGGACGCGGGGACGAAGAAGAAAATTTTTGGTCGCATGTACGTAAGGTCTCGCAGGATTTTTTATTCATTCGGTTCCCTTCGCGGACCGCGAACTTCGTTTGAAACTGGACGTACATTTGAAATTTTTGGACACATGTATATATGCGTGATTTTCTATTCTGTTATTCTGTGTGTGGTCACCTTTAATTTTCGTTCCAGGATCGCTCCAAACTTCAACCACATGTAACATGTCGGTCGTAATATATCGTATATATAAAAATTATATGTAAAATAATAATAAAATTATTGCAATATTACATTCCAATATATCGCAACGTAATGTCTCAATAGTACATTTAAATAATATTGCACTGAAAGTTGCAATATTACTGCAATATTGTAATCTCACGGCAATACCTCTGCAATATTACATGCTGCGTGGGTATAACATTTATTGAATATTGAAATAATTTTTTATGAAAATTATTAGTGATTTTGAAAAAAAAAGGCCTTATAAGAAGGAAGGATTTAGCAGTATAAGAAAGGCAAGGAAATAAAAAGAAATGGTTAGAGAAAATTGAAAAAAAGGAAGAGAAGGAGGAATTAAAAGAGATAAGAACAGAGGATAAGCTAGAAGGAAAGCAGGAAATGAAGGAAAACTAATATGAAAGGAAGCATAATATTAATGGAACAAAACAATTGTATTTATGTGAGTATCTTGAAGTTATATCATAAAATCGTAATATATGTAATATGTCGTAGTATATCTTAGTATAAAAATTGTATGCGGTAAGATAATAATAAAATTATTGCAATATTACATTGAAATATATCACAGTACGTAACATCTTAGGGGTATTACGTATAAAAATTATATGTGGTAAGATAATAATAAAATTATTACAATATTACATTGTAATATATCATAGTACGTAATATCTCAGTGGTATATTGGAAGGATCCCGTTTGCCTACAATCCCGATTGTCTATAGCTTCGTTAGCACACAGCAATATTGCACACAGCGTATTGCACACAGGACATTATTGTACACAGCGCATTGCACACGACGTTTTGCACACAGGACATTATTGTACACAGCGTATTGCACAAACGACATTATTGGACACAGCGTATTGCATACACGACAATATTGCACACATAACAAATTGCACACATGACAATATTGCACACACGACACTATTGCGCACAGGACGTGATTGTCCACAGCGTATTGCACACACGACAATATTGCACACATGACAATATTGCATACATGACAATATTGCACACACGACACTATTGCGCACAGGACGTGATTGTCCACAGCGTATTGCACACACGACAATATTGCACACATGACAATATTGCACACACGACACTATTACGCACAGGACGTGATTGTCCACAGCGTATTGCACACACGACAATATTGCACACATGACAATATTGCACATATGACATATTGCACACATGACAATATTGAACACACGACACAATTGTACACAGGACGTGATTGTCCACAGCGTATTGCACACATGACAATATTGCACACATGACAGTATTGCACACATGACAATATTGCACACACGACACTATTGCGCACAGGACGTGATTGTACACAACGTATTGCACACGGCGCATTGCGCACACGACATTATTGTACACAGCATACAGGAATTGGGAGTTTTGGCAGTACCGTGTTTACTATGGTGAATGCCAGGGTTGGGCAGGTATCAAACTCAACGTATCATACGTGGTTTCATACATGGATGCAACTATGTATAATACATCATAAGTTTCAGCCATGTAGTAAAATGGCGCTGGTCGCGTGCACATCACACCACATCACACGGGCACAGAGGCTGCGGTCCACTTGTAACGTAACCTCAAACTATATTATACTGATTTACATATTCCAAATCTACAAAATAAAACAAATAAATACTAAGCAAGTAATTAGCAGTCATGAATCGAAGAGGTAGACCTCTACATAAATACTGGGAAGAAGGCAAATTTAAAAAAATATATGAAGACAAAAAACTTTGTTTTGTCTTCATATATTTATTATCAAAATGCAATTGACAGCCTGTTTTAACAGTGTCAACGCTGTTAACCTTCATTAATTAGCCTTGTCCAGTGCTGTGCTGTAACCATGTAACCTGTATTTCATGAGAAATGGGTTTAATATATGTTTTGCACGTATTATACATTTCCTACGTAGGAAATGTAGGAAACCTCTCGCAGCGCTAAATTTCCCAACCCTGGTGAATGCTAAACTCACGATAAGGTGCTTTTACATGAGAGCATCTAGAGTCCCTATACGGGACTGTAGAGCTGCGTTCAGGAAGCGCTCTATAAACTCTATTTGTGTTATACTGTCCTTGTTTCACATTTAATGGACGATGAATACAAATAGCGTTAATAGCGTCTCCCCGAACCCAGCCTAGGTACGTCAAGCATCGAGCGTCAGAGCATGCGCAGTGATATATTGAATAATTACACTGAAACGCATTGAATTCGATTACGGAATGATCCCGTTTGCCTGCAATCCCGGTTGCACACACCACTCATATCAGCTGGTGTCTAGTAATTTTTTACTGCTTTACCAATGGGAATATTTTATTTTTAAATTGGCCAATTAGCGACGCATGTGTGCAACATGTAATGTGTGTAATCGGAGCCTTCCCTCCAGGATGGTAGTGTATATTAAAACATAACCTCTCTTAATTTACTATTTTGCTTAAAGAAGCTGGAATCAGAAATTTCAGAATCGTGTGCAATAAGTTTTTGCATAGATCCTCGACGCTTGATGATCCCATGTAATGATACCTTTACTTAGTGAAAAATCTACCTGCATATGCGCAGTTCGATTTTTCATTTAATAATTGTTACGTTCAGTATACTCAACAGTTGAATGACTGCTCGCTGTTATTGACGTATTCTTCTAGATCTAAAATCTAACTGGATGATCTAAAAATATACACGTACAATGGGTGCCTCCAGAAGCATATTACCGGTCAGTGAGCGATTGTAATATCGACTGCGTTCAGCGCACTCAACAGTTGAGTGAGAGCTATGGATGTATTCTTTCAGATCTAAAATGCTGATTGGATGATCTAAAAGAATACACGAATAACAGCGAGCGCTCACTCAACTGTAGAGTTTGCTAAACGCAGCCACTGAATACACCCAATGGGCGCATTCAGCGGAATCAATAGTTGAGTGAGCGCTCGCTGTTATTGGTGTATTCTTTTAGCTCATCCAATCAGAATTTTAGATTTAGAAAAATACACCAATAACAGTGAGCGCTCACTCAACTGTTGAGTCTGCTGAATGTACCCAATGACTGCGTTCGGCAAACTCAACCATCGACATATAGCACTGGACGGAGCATTCGACGAAATTTTTTTGATCTTCCGTCTTGACGAACCT
>NW_017296501.1:61363-62753 GCF_001594075.2 Trachymyrmex cornetzi | reverse complement strand
TGGGACGGGAGCCACTCACAACGCTTGAGACTACAACACTCCTAAGCACCGGTCGCTGTAATTGGTGGTGTCCAATCGAGCCGTGGTCAACCGGGATCACCCCTTTATTTTGAGATTGGTACAATAGAGATTGGTGCGATAGATATTGGTACGAAGAATTGTGTTCAGGCGAAACCTCTGCTTTCCGCGGAGATTATCGCTGGATCTTTCGATTCTTTATCGCATGATGCTATGACGGTTTTTATTGAGTCGGAAAATGAAAAGAAAAACATAATGGTAAACAGTGAAAAATTACTAGGCACCAGCTAATATGAGTGGTGTGTGCAATCAGAATGTTGGCAAAGGGGATCCTTATAATTTTTCACTGATTTACCATTGTCGGAATATTTTTCTTTTCATTTTCCGACTCAATAAAAACCGTCATAGCATCATGCGACAAAGAATCGAAAGATCCAGCGATAATCTCCTCGGAGAGCAGAGGTCTCGCTTGAACACAATTCTTCGCACCAATATCTATCGCACCAATCTCTATTGTACCAATCTCAAAGTAAAGGGGTGATCCCGGTTAATCACGGCTCGATTGGACACCACCAATCACAGCAACCGGTGCTTTGGAGTTTTGTAGTCTCAAGTGCTGTGAATGGATTGTGTCCATTTGAGCCGTGTCCAACTGGGTGCCACCCAAAGTAAATACTCCAATAGGCCTATAGCCTGTTCTACAGTAGCCCATAAGAGAAATTAACCAATCATAGTCGATAATCCCCCTCTCATTTCATTATTATTGGTTAATTGTTAGGGGCTCCGTACAATAAAAGGAACAGGGAACAGAGAACAGACTATTGTGCGGAGCCCCTTACAGATTATGGCATAATGGCCGCAGCACAGACTTTTAAGGGGAGGGTTCCGATTGCACACATCGCATATTGCACATGGGAGGGCTCCGATTGCACACATCGCATATTGCACACATGTATCGCTGATTGGCCAATTTAAAAATAAAATAATCTCATTGGCAAAAGAGTGAAAAATTACTAGGCACCAGTTGATATGAGTGGTGTGTACAATCAGAACTGTAGGCAAACGGGATTCTCCCCTTTCAAGCCTATCGCACATGAAATGCATAACGGAGCATAAACATGACAGAAGACCGCTGGAAAAATGAACATCCAGCATAAAGTCGCCATGTTGATTTACATAAGCCTTATGTTATGTTTACAATCTGTTAAGGCCGCAGCACAGACTTTAGCGTAATACATAAGGCATAATACATAATGCATAGCGTAACGTGTAGCAACGCTTGTACTATTTGGAATGTCTCAATTGGAAATAAGATAATATTATATAATTATACAATATCATTATATTATATAATTTTGTAAATAATGACAAA
>NW_017296501.1:60485-61102 GCF_001594075.2 Trachymyrmex cornetzi | reverse complement strand
TCGTCTTTACGGATTTTTCGACGTCTTGTGTCTTATGCTTTATGCGCTATGCAAGATCTACAGAACGAGAAGTGGGGATGGAAATAAGGGACTCTGATTATTTGATTCGCTTATGTACTATGCCTTATGCGTTATGCAAAAGTCTGTGCTGCGGCCTTTAGCCCGGATCTACAATAAATTTTTAAGCCTTAAGCCATAAGGAATGGGAAGGCTCCGAATGCACACCTTGCATGTTGCACACATGCGTCGCTAATGGGTAGCACCCAGTTGGACACGGTTCAGTTGGACACCAGCCACTCACAGCGCTTGAGACTACAAAGCACCCGTCGCTGTGATTGGTGGTGTCCAATCGAGCCGTGATCAATCGGGATGACCCCGTCGCTGATTGGCCAATTTAAATGTAACGATGCACCCCCATAAGTGCATCGTTCCCGGCAATATCAACTCGCCGGATGCCGCTACGGTGACCCCCGGTCACCGTATGCGATGAGAGCGCGGTGCGCTCGGCACATTTTTAAAAACGCAAACATAATTCCAGGCCGCGAGACTTGCAAGTCCACGAAACCCGAGCGTCGCCGAACGACGCCGAGCGCCGCAGCTCTCGCTCGTATTGTTCC
>NW_017296501.1:53997-59911 GCF_001594075.2 Trachymyrmex cornetzi | reverse complement strand
CCCGCCGCACGTACCATACACATCGTACACATACACCGCACATGTACACCGACACGCATTGTATACACACACGCACACCACCGTCAGTAAATAAACCAGCCGCGACGAATTGTATCAACACGCACACACACACACACACACATACACTCTGTAATTCATCTCAGAATATACTATCATCTTATCACACAAATCCGCATTAACTACATTATTACCGCCTTGCATCTCTCTCCTCCTGGCCGAACCTCTTTGCGACCCTGGCCGCAGCCCGTGACCGACGAGCTACGTCCGCGCAAAGTCAGGTAGTTTCATAAAAATAAAATATTCTCATTGGTAAAGCGGTAAAAAATTACTAGGCACCAACTGATATGAGTGGTGTGTGCAATCGGGGCTGCGGTCCACTTAGCGCTTCAAACGCTACAGAGCATTTGTAGCACTGATATGACTGGTCCATTTGATGCTTCGGAACAGTCCCAGCAACTCTGATTACGTCATCAACACGTGATCGTTTTTGCTCCCACTTCGCTTCAACTGCCTCACCTCGGGAGGTGGGTTGGCTGGAGCGTTCACGTAGCAATTGTAGCTTTCGAAATAGTAATGAACCAATCGGAGCGTAGCGTTTGGAGCGTAACGTTCAGAGCATTTGGAAGAAGCAAGTGGACCGCAGCCCGGGATTGTAGGCAAACGGGATCCTCCCTTTAAAACACTTATTGTAGTTCCGGACTTACCCTGGACCTACAATAGGTGTTTTAAGCCTTTAGTCGTAAGAAATTGACCAATTACAGTCGAATCCGAGAAGAATAAGCGACTGTGATTCGTCCATTTCTTATGGCTTAAGGCTTAAAACCCTATTGTAGATCCGGACTTGTGCATTTCACGTGAGATAGGGTTTACAGACAGTGCTTTCCATTTGATGGCACAAGTCGACACAAGTGTCATTCTCTCTTTATTACTCTCTAAATGCCAAGAAGATAGAACGACGCTTGTGTCGACTTGTGCTATCAAATGGAAAGCACTGTCTGTAAACCCTATCTCACGTGAAATGCACAAGTCCGGATCTACAATAGGGTTTTAAGCCTTAAGCCATAAGAAATGGACGAATCACAGTCGCTTATTCTTCTCGGATACGACTGTAATTGGTCAATTTCTTACGACTAAAGGCTTAAAACACCTATTGTAGGTCCAGGGTAAGTCCGGAACTACAATAAGTGTTTTAAAGGGAGGATCCCGTTTGCCTACAATCCCGGGCTGCGGTCCACTTGCTTCTTCCAAATGCTCTGAACGTTACGCTCCAAACGCTACGCTCCGATTGGTTCATTACTATTTCGAATCAAGTGGAAAGCACCCATAGAAGTCTGTGAGCAGAACGCAACAAATGTGCAACCATTTTGTGATAATCTGCTGAAAGATAGGATCATTCCTCAACATATAACAATATAATCCATTCAACGTGAAGAAAATTTCCGACAGTAGCAAATTAAACATTCTACTGAACGTATTCAGTGGCTGCGGTCAGCAGACTCAACTGTTCAGTCCATCGATATATACACTGGATAGATACACTGGACGGAGCATAGCATCAAAATCATCTCGACACGATTGAAAGAGATGGAACAATGTTTGGTTAGAACACACTAATGGGTGCTGAACGCACACATTCTCTCGTGAAAGTTCTCTCCCTCCTGAAAGAAAGTCAACCAATAGGACAATAGTAGAAAGAGAGTTCAGTGCGCACACATTTACCTTACTCTTTATAGGGGGCTGATCTCGGTTGACCACGGCTCGATTGGACACCACCAATCACAGCGACCGGTGCTTAGGAGCTTTGTAGTCTCAAGCGTTGTAAGTGGCTCGTGTCCAATTGAGCCATGTCCAATTGGGTGCCACCTTTTATAGGTTCGTCAAAACGGAAGATCAAAGAAATTTCGTCGAATGCTCCGTCCAGTGCTATATGTCGATGGTTGAGTTCGCCGAACGCAGCCACTGGGTGCATTCAGCAGACTCAACAGTTGAATGAGCGCTCACTGTTATAGGTGTATTTTTTTAAATCTAAAATTCTGATTGGATGAGCTAAAAGAATACACCAATAACAGTAAGCGCTCACTCAACTATTGATTCCGCTGAATGCGCCCATTGGGTGTATTCAGTGGCTGCGTTTAGCAAATTCTACAGTTGAGTGAGCGCTCGCTGTTATTGGTGTATTCTTTTAGATCATCCAATCATCATTTTAGATCTGAAAGAATACATCCATAGCGCTCATTAAACTGTTGAGTCCGCTGAACGCAGTCGGTATTACAATCGCTCACTGAGCGATCATATGCTTCTGGAAACACCCATTGTACGTGTATATTTTTAGATCATCCAGTCAGATTTTAGATCTAGAAGAATACGTCAATAGCAGCGAGCTATCACTCAACTGTTGAGTCTACTGAACGTAACAATTATTAAATGAAAAATCGATCTGCGCATATGCAGGTAGATTTTTCACTAAGTAAAGGTATCAATACATGAGATCATTAAGCGTCGAACCTCTGTGCAAAAACTTATTGCACACGATTCTGAAATTTCCGATTCCAGCTTCTTTAAGCAAAATAGTAAATTAAGAGGGGTTATGTTTTAATATACACTACCATCCTGGAGGGAAGGCTCCGATTGCACACATTACATGTTGCACACATGCGTTGCTAATTGGCCAATTTAAAAATAAAATATTCCCATTGCTAAAGCAGTAAAAAATTACTAGAAATCAGCTGATATGAATGGTATGTGCAACCGGGATTGCAGGCAAACGGGATCATTCCGTAATCGAATTCAACGCGTTTCAGTGAAATTATTCAATATATCACTGCGCATGCTCTGACGCTCGATGCTTGACGTTCCTAGGCTGGGTTCGGGGAGACGCTATTAACGCTATTTGTATCCATCGTCCATTAAATGTGAAACAAGGATAGTGTAACACAAATAGAGTTTATAGCGCGCTTCATGAACGCAGCTCTAGAGTCCCGTATAGGGACTCTAGATGCTCCCATGTAAAAGCACCTTATCGTTTAGCATTCACCATAGGGTACGTTCCGAGTTGCGCATGAAACGCATAGACTGCATTACTGGTGCGTAACGCTTCGAAATCGTTCCGTTTAGTCAATGTGCATGAAGCGCTTTAGTTATTCGGAACGATTTCCTATGCATTCCTGTGCGAGTTCAAGATGGACGCTATACAAGACGTCAATAAACGATTTCCAGTAATTGTAATTTCTTCTTTAATACTTTTAAAGAAAAATGATGAAAGTTTCGATGATAGTTTCGAATCGAGCGATAGTGAAAATGAAGTCGAAGACATATTTCTAAGTGTGTTGTAAACGTTATTTTTTCTATTAATGGTAGATAAATCACGTGGAAAATAAATTGGAGTTGAAAAAATTACAGATTACGTCACTGTTTATTCGTTCACTGTTGTGATTGTCCGTTACTCGTTCCTGCTCGTTCCAAATTACAAATCATGCGCATAGACCGCATGAACGCATCAGACGCATCAACTGCCTCAAGTCGAAATAGAAGCAGTCAATGCGCTGGGAAGAGTGCTAAGAATACAGTACGGATAGTACAACCTAGGGAATTCTCGGCACTACCAAAGCGCTTCTGATGCGCGCATTAGTTAAATCGGAACGACTTTCTGTGCAGTCTATGCGCTTCATGCGTAACTCGGAACGCATCCATAGTAAACACGGCACTGCCAAAACTCCCAATTCGTGTATGCTGTGTACAATAATATCGTGTGCGCAATGCACCGTGTGCAATACGTTGTGTACAATCACGTCCTGTGCGCAATAGTGTCGTGTGTGCAATATTGTCATGTGTGCAATACTGTCATGTGTGCAATATTGTGTGTGCAATACGCTGTGGACAATCACGTCCTGTGCGCAATAGTGTCGTGTGTGCAATATTGTCATGTGTGCAATATTGTCGTATGTGCAATACGCTGTGGACAATCACGTCCTGTGCGCAATAGTGTCATGTGTACAATAATGTCGTGTATGCAATACGCTGTGGACAATAATGTCCTGTGTGCAATACGCAGTGTGCAATATGTTGTGTACAATAACGTCCTGTGCGCAATATTGTCGTGTGTGCAATATTACCGTGTGTGCAATATTGTCGTGTGTGCAATACGCTGTGTACAATAATGTGTGTGCAATACGCTGTGGATAATAACGTCCTGTGTGCAATACGCCGTGTGCAATATGTTGTGTACAATAACGTCCTGTGCGCAATATTGTCGTGTATGGAATATTGCCGTGTGTGCAATATTGTCGTGTGTGCAATACGCTGTGTACAATAATGTCGTGTGTAATAGGCTGTGTACAATAATGTCCTGTGTGCAAAACGTCGTGTGCAATAATGTCATGTGTGCAATACGCTGTGTACAATAATGTCCTGTGTGCAAAACGTCGTGTACAATAATGTCATGTGTGCAATACGCTGTGTACAATAATGTCCTGTGTGCAAAACGTCGTGTGCAATAATGTCGTGTGTGCAATACGCTGTGTACAATAATGCCCTGTGCGCAATGTGCTGTGTGCAATAATATCATGTGTGTAATACGTTATCTACAATAATGTCCTGTGTGCAAAACGTCGTGTGCAATAATATCGTGTGTGCAATGCGCTGTGTACAATAATGTCCTGTGTGCAATACGCTGTGTGCAATATTGCTGTGTGCAAACGAAGCTGTAGGCAATCGGGATTGTGGTCAAACGGAGCCCTCCCTTTTTTTATACGTGCTTTAACTCATATTTAAAGGGTGAAACACTCCTTTGAAAAAAAAAACGGTACTTCTATTTTGAGCCGAATATTATCGGAAATAGATATAAAAAATGAAAAAAAATGTTTTAACAAAAGTTGTAAAATTTCAAGAGTATTTTAATGTTGTGAAAAAAAATTTTTTTTGTTTAGTAATATATATAATAATATATTGCGCAAACTACAAAATGGTTTAAAAATTTTCGATTTAGTTCGGTTCGTTCTACCTGCTCGTGACAGGCGTCGCGAAAATTTTTAAACACCCAGTATATAATATATATATTATATATATATCATGTTATATATATTTATTATACATATATCTATTATATGTATCTATTGTGACGTGACATTTTGTTCGTCACTGTGCGGACTCGTCGACGGCGGACTCGCGCTTTCTACCGGCTCGAAGGGCGAGCGCGTAGGCGAGGTCGCACGCGAGCGCACGTGCAAGCGCACCTGCGAACGTGCGTTAGAACTCGCGCCACTTATTTTACTCGGCAGGTTTTCTTCTTTATATTAGCACTTCTTTTGCGAAATGACCAAGCATATCAGGAAGCGTAGGCACGCCACGGATCACGCTCGGCAGCTGCGGTGAAATGTCGTTGTATCATCGTGCCGTTTCGCCCGCCACTCTTGGAAGGAAGACAGAAGAAGGACCGGATCGTAAGGACGGCCGAAGAAGCTAAGGAAGAAGGACGCACACCCGGGAGCCCGGATTAGCAGGTTGTACCATTTTATATCATTGCTTGTAACCGCTGTCGCATACAAAAGGGACCATACTTTCACCATGCACCCCTTGCAGAGCACCGGAGGAGGCCAGAATTCCCGGCCACCCTTGAGGAGCCGGACGGACGCTCGTCGGGAGCCTAGGGCCCCGACGGAGCCAGGATTCAAGGCCGCGCGGGCCTGCACGGCACGCGCGAATGCCGTGACACGCGGAAGCCAATCAGCGTGACTACCCCCCGCAGGAGGGGGGGAGCGCTAAGCAGCCTGCGAGAATCCGCCGGGAGCTCCCGGGTCTCACTCTTGCTGTGGACGAGCAAGCGGAAGATTATCAAGGGAGTGCAAGACCGCTGTCAACGAGGACGAGCACGAGGACTCAGAGAGTTATCGAGGGA
>NW_017296501.1:51471-53629 GCF_001594075.2 Trachymyrmex cornetzi | reverse complement strand
CGATAGAATCGGCGCAATGGCTGCCGTGTAGAGCCGCGGAACCGCGAGCCACGTGCCATCCTCTCGAGCTTGGGAATCATTAGCTGTCGCGTTTCGAGAGTCCGAGTAAGGGGAGTAATATTCGCTGCCGCGTGGAAGTAAATTAGAGTCGTGTGGAGAGAATCGAGAGCCGAGTCGCGCTCGTTCCTCTCGCCACAGGGGAGTCACTTCCGGTTTCCGAGTAAAGTGGCGTAGAAACGCGCAGAGTAGTCACATTGTCGAGTCTCGTCGTGTCGCGTAACGACGCTTATTGTAATCGCGTTATCGTTTAGTATCGCGTCGCGTAGGTACGCGTGTTATAGTTGTGTCGCCGAGCATTGTGCTGTCGCCTCGGAACGCGGATTGTCGCGTTGCCGAGTTGACTTCCGGTTGTGGTGTTACCGAGTAGAGTCCGTTGCCGGGATTCACGCTGTCGAGTAGAGTTGTGTCGCATAGAGGCGTCCGCTATAATCGCGTCGCACCATCGCCGTGGCGTCGGCCGCCGGCCGGTGTTACACGTCCGGGACTCTGGTAATACAGCGGGTACGGGTTCTTGCCGGCTGTCGAGGGGCGGGCGTTTGACACCGTCGGAAGATACCGCGGGGAAGGTCGGGGCTCGTGCTGTAGCGTATGACCGGCGTCCGGCGCTAGGAGTAAGTTAGCGGCTCTCTGTGCGAGTACCGAGAGTATCGAGTAGAGCGGAGAAGCGAAGCTCCGGAAAGTACTTGTAATTGCTTCACTAATGTAATTTATCAATTTACTTTATCACATTCCTTCAAATATAATTGTTCTTGTTATTACGCTCTCGCGTAGTTTATTCCTGTGGCCTACCCCTCTCGCCCTCCGACAAATTTTCCACACCTCTTGCGACCCACCCCTTGCCGTCGCGAACCGATTATGGGCAAAAGTGAGGAGATTTCGGAAAGAATGACACGCTCTCTCGTGCCTGGCGCCCAAATTAGTAATAAGAATTACAATTTTGGCCGAACAACCGCCTGGCTGTCGCAAAATTCTGCTACCGAGGGAGAGAAGATACTTTCGCGTACTTTTGATTACCAAGAACACGCCACGAAGTTGTGCCGTTGCTCGCGAGTACGATTACACTATATACAATATATCAAATTGGTTCCGGACACTTGTAAAACTTCCTTTATGAGTCAAAAAAAACTCTGTCATTATACAATTTTCGCAATAGTTAATAAGATGTTAATTACTAAATATTGCCAAATATTAATTTTCAATGATTTTTTGCATAATATACAACTTCCTGATTGTTGTATCGCATCCACTGATACCGATATCATACGAGATATTTATGGCGATATAATACAAAATAAAGAATTTAATAAAATGGAAAAATGTGCAATTCTTTCCGCGAGAAATATTGATGTTGATGAAATTAATAAACAAGTTGTTGAATTATTAGATGCAGTTGAAGAACGAATTTATACAAGTATAGATAGTACTGAAAATTGTAGTGATAATGATGAAGTTGATGAAGTTTTATTACCAGAATATTTAAATACTTTATCTCCATCATGTCTTCCACCTTATGAATTGCGTTTAAAACCAAATTGTGTTATTATGTTAATTAGAAACCTTAGTATTAACGAAGGTCTTTGTAATGGCACGAGATTAATAATTATAGAGCTAGCTGATCATTTATTAAAATGCAAAATTTTAACAGGTGATAAAATAGGAGATATTGTTTTTTTGAATTGTATAACCCTCTATTGCGAAAATGTATATCTTTTCACTTTTAAGATTAGACAATTTCCAATAAAATTAGCTATTGCTATGACAATTAACAAATTACAAGGTCAAACATTTGATAAAATAGGAGTAGATCTTCGAAAAGATGTGTTTAATCATGGGCAACTTTATATTGCTTTTTCACGAGTACGTTCTCGGAAAGCATTAAGAGTTTATTTAGGTAATCAACGTGATAATAAACAAGTTAAAAATTATGTATATAAAGAAATATATAAAAATCCCTTTTCCTTATTTTACATATAATAAGATAAAAGTATTTAATAATATATAAATTAATAGACTCATAAAACCAAAAATTCAAAAATTGACAATATTTAAGGACTATTTAGCTGCGTTGGGTATTATATGCGAAATATATATAAAACAA
>NW_017296501.1:40722-51327 GCF_001594075.2 Trachymyrmex cornetzi | reverse complement strand
CGCATCTTCGAAACGATCTTAATAATGATGAATAACATATTAAAATCTGTAAATAATTAATTCTTATTGCGAAAAATATTACCTCGGTCGGGAGTCGATATTTTTCGCAATAAGAATTATTTATAGATTTTAATATGTTATTCATCATTATTAAGATCGTTTCGAAGATGCGAATAAGCATCAAAAATTTGTTAAAATTGCTAGTCAATTTAACTCGTGATATTACTGCGGTAGTTTAGTAGAGTTAGCGTTTCAAGACCGAAAATTTTTCGGCGCGCGTTTCTGTGGGACTACATACGTAGTATATAAATTCACATAAGAATCATACAAGCATTAAGATCCAGCTAGACCGTGTAAGGCTTTGATTTCTATAGTTTGTGTTATCACATGTACGGTCCTATAATATATTATATTATATATAAAACATTTATTTTATTTAACCGTCTAACAAATATTTTGACCTTTTTAACATGGTTAAGAAGTAACAGGTAACTTTAAAAATCTCAAAGGTTATATTTATTTATTTATATTTTATGCTCATATGTTTTGATTATAATATTATATTAATATTTTAATCAGCGTAAAAAAATGTAGTATCTTTTCTGTTATACATCGTTTTACAAAACATTATTATACAATATTATTACATTTATAACAATATTTAACATTTGGTAATAATTATTTCTAATATTTGTACCTATTTCTCTATATTCTACCATAAACAATTTTTATGCTTATTTTAAAGTTTATTTTACAATATATCCTTTAATTCTTATTTTTAACTCGCACTTAGTTAAAAAGCTAATTCACGGTTACACATTCTAGATTTGGTAATCTGAGAGATTTTCAATGATCACTCTATTACTATTTGTAAAACTATTTGATGTTATTATAAGAATCCAAAATTTTCAAGAATGCTAAAGATGGTTCGAATTGAATTGAAACGTTCAGTCATTATATCTATGTAAGAATTGAAACTTTGTTGAAAAAATAATCGCACTAATTGTTGTGCTTTAAGGCTTTTAATTATCCGTTTTTTCTTTTAATTACTTTAATATTTCAAGAGCCTAACTTTGATTATTTGTTTTTACCTTTTATTCTTTGATATTAATTAATCGATTGAAATAATCAATTTATGTATAAAGAATAATTTTTTTTTTTTATTGTCATCCCAGTTATATTGCAATCTGTCTTATTAACATTCAGCAATATTTTTTGTCGTAAATTACTATTGACAATGAAAGGTACGCATCCACAATGATGCGTCCTTATACAGATATTCTTAACTATAAATAAATAAATTAAGAAGTATTATAAGGCAGGGAGTATATGCTTAATTTATTTTACTAGAAAGATTTGTTATTGTGTATGAAATCAGATAGAATTTTTCTCTTCAGTCTCCTAGTTTCTCGTGTTTTCATTAAGTTAGCTGTAAGAACGTTCGGGTGATTTTTTAATCTATTGTGATAATTTTTACAATAGTCCTGGATTACTTCTTTAACACTCGGTAATTGAAGGTCTTGATGTATGGTATCGTTAGTCACAAATCAGGGTGCGTCGACTATCATTCTCAGTACTTTTAATTGGAAACGTTGGAGTATCTCTATATTGGAGTTGGCTGCTGTTCCCCATAGCTAGATACCGTACGTCCATACTGGTTTTAGAATCGTCTTATATATTAGTAGCTTATTCTCGATCGTGAGCTGGGAAGCTCGGTTTAAGAGCCAGAATAGTTTGCGTAATTTGAGCCCGAGTTGTTTTCTTTTGTTAAATATATGTGTTTTCCAGTTCAGTCGGCGATCAAAATGTATGCCTAAGTATTTAGCAGCCTCAGACTGCGGGATTTGTTGACCATTAAGTGATACTTCAGGACAAGTCTCTCTCTTCGCGTGATGAAAGTGACATGGACCGACTTTGCTTCATGGGCTTTTATTCGCCATGTCTTTAGCCATTTTTGTATGTCGTTAAGGTTACTTTGCAGCATTTGAGTGGCCAATATTGGATTTTTATGAGAAGCTAATACTGCAGTGTCGTCTGCGAACGTTGCTGTTGTTACTCCAGTTTTTGTAGGCAAGTCTGCGGTGTATAGAAGATATAGAATCGGCCCCAATACGCTTCCTTGTGGTACCCCAGTATTTTGTGTAGTTCGGTTGAAACATCCTGGTATTGGACAAAGAAGTGCCTATCTAATAGATAAGATTTTAACAGCGTATAAAAGCCTAATGGCAAGTTTGACTTTATTTTGTACAGAAGGCCAGTATGCCATACTTTATCGAAAGCTTGCGTAATGTCCAGAAAAGCAGCCGAACAATATTTCTTTTCCTCCAAGCTTGCAAATATCTTGTTGTAGACTCGATGAGCTTGCTCGATTGTGGCCTGTTTGTGGCGAAATCCGAACTGATTATTGGGGATGAACTGTTTCCTTTCGATGATTGGTTTTAGTCTTGAAAGTATTAATTTTTCAAACACTTTTGAAAGTATTGGTAAGAGACTAATTGGTCTGTATGATTTAACGTCTTCTGAGTTTTTCCCCGGTTTCAAAATGAGTATAATTTTTGCCACTTTCCACTGGGCTGGGAAAAAGCTTGTTCTCAGTACTGTATTAAATAGTTGGGTTAAAAATTTCCAGCCTTTTTTTTGAAGGTTTTGGAGTATTTGCCCAGTGATTAAGTCATACCCCGGCGCTTTTTTAGGACTTATATCATACTTGATAGTTTTAACAACTTCACTCATTTTGAACTTCTCCAATGGAGGTTCCATCTGATAGGTTTCATTAAGTGATCGGTTGATTTCATTTTCGTCTGTCAGTGTTTCGCCAGGATGTTGAGTGAAAACTTGCTTCAGATGTTGGGCAAATGTTTCTGCTTTTGCTTGCGCACTCCTCTTCCATTTACCGTCGGGTAGGCGCAGTGGCAGAACTGGGATTTGTGGTTGTTTCAGTCGCTTAGTTGCTTTCCAGAGCGAGTAGTCGGTTCCTTGAGTTGGGCTTAGGGTTCGTAGATAGTCTTGTATGTTGTCGTTTACTTCAGATTTTAACATCCTGCGTAGATTTTTGATAGCTTTATTTAGCTTAGATTTCAGCTCCGGAGATCTTGTTAATTGCCACTTTTTCCTTATTTGTCGTTTTTCTGCTATTTTTTGTCTTATCAGTACTGAGGATACATTAGCGTTTTTTATCGTTGGTTTAGCTGGGGTAGCATTCCATGCTGCTTGTTGGATACACTGGTTGAAATGCTCTATCGCCTCGGTGATGTCATTTTCCGTTTTTAGTCGTAGAGATATGTTTAACGTTTCTTCAACTTGGTTTTTGTAACATGCCCAGTCGGTCTTTTTACTGCATAATACGCACGGTTTTTCTCTTTCGATAACTTTACTGCTCAATGTGAGTAAAACAGGGGAGTGATCTGATGATAGATCAAGACTAGATTTTACTTTTAAGCATTGTTTATTTATTCCTTTCATAACATAGAAATCAATGACATCTGGACTTTTTCTTCTATCAGTAGGCCAGTATGTTGGTTCTCCCATTGACATTGGTTTGAGGTTTAAATGGCTTTGTGAAGTTCTCTGCCTTTTGGAGATATTAGTCGTGAGCCCCATTGTATATGTTTGGCGTTAAAGTCACCTCCCGAGATGAAGCAATTTCCTAATTTTTTGAAATAATGTTCAAACTCATTTTGTTTTGTAGCGTGTTTTGGGGGACAATACACTGCAGAGATATAAGTGGACCGTTCCAGTCTTCTATCGCTACATTTGTGGCTTGTATTTGCTCCGTTTGGTATTCTTCGGTTACGTGGTGTTAGATATTATTTTTAATGATAATTGCCGACCCCCCATGAGCAGTACCGTCGGGATGCATGATGTGATAAACGGTATATCTGTTGAGGTTAATATAATTCTTCTTAGTGTAGTGAGTTTTAGAGATAAGCATTACATCAATATTCTGGATTTTTAAAAAAGTTTCTAATTCGTTTTTGCGTTTGGATAAACCATTGGCATTCCAGATTGCTAGCTGTAAGCTCAACATTGTGTCATCTTAGAGACTATTGTAGTAAGTAGATTTAGCATAGTACTTATCTGTTCCATGAGTCCTTTCATCATGGATTTCAGTTCTTGAAGATCGCTAGATTGCTGAATTTGTTGCTGTTGATAGTTATTCAACTTAGAGTTTGTTGCGTGATGTTCTTGTATCCTTTGATTGGTTGTTGCCTGTGCATATATATATAAGTAAGACCAGGGCGAATAGGCTCGTAAAAAATAATTACAAAGATAATTTTATCGTTATTTGTTTTAGAAAAAATCAAATATGGGAAAATATAAAAGAATTTTTATACATAATTATATATAAATTCAACAAATTAACAAATAAAAAAAAATGAATTGATCAAAAGAAAAATTAAAACAAGGATTGTAATCACAGTATAGAAAATTGATTTAGAAGAAGTAACAGGTGACTTTAAAAATCTATAAGGTTATATTTATTTATTTATGTTTTATGTTCATATATTTTGATTATAATATTATATTTTAATTACTAATTGATGGTTATACACTCCAGATTTGGTAATCTGAGAGACTTTTGATGCTGCACTCTGTTACTATTTGTAGGACTATTTGATGTTATTCTAAGAATCCAAAATTTGCAAGAATGCTGAAGATGGCTCGAATTGAGCCGAAACGTTCAGTCATTATATTTATATAATAATTGAAACTTTTTTGAAAATATAATCGCAGTGACCATAGATTTTATTCGACGTCATTTCGCGACGACAGTATGATGTCATTTCGTGACGGTACACTGACGTCATTTTTGTAACGTAATTCCGTGACGTCATAAGTCGCTTATTGGTATAATGGTCAATAAAAGACCAAGATATAACATCAAAATGATGGCTCACCGATGATGTCAATCGTTTGTTAAATAATAATAATAATTATTATTATTTAATAATAATAATTATTGTTCAATGAATTAATTATTGTTCAATAATAATAATTATTATTGATAATTTTTTGTTCAATGGATCTTTCATATAAATTGTCCCAATTATCCAAATATCACATAAAATCTCTATTATATAAAAATAATACATAATAATAAAAAACAAATAACAAATAATAAATTTTATAATCCAATAATGTATTGTTACCGATGAAAATCAAAATACCACTTGTAAACAACTAGGAAACTGTCAGAGCTACAGATTATTAATTATTGGATTATATACACAGGGTGTCCGGTTCAGTTGGGCCCACTCGTCTTGAGAAGGTAGAGCGGACTAAAGCGAATGATCAGATCAACGATTAAAATCTCTTGAATATTGTTTATTATGATGTTTTGGATAACATTTGTTAAGCTCAAAGCCATTGAAGACATTGAAGAGGTTTTAACCATAGGTAAGATTCGTTATATAATAGTGAAGAAATTAAGAGAGAAATCACAAAAAAATTATAATCTAACCGATGAATAAGATAAGACTGTATAATATTGTACGAGTAGGAATTTAGAAGAATGATTGGAAAATTTATTGTCCACTGAAAATTGTTCTGTGAGAACTGAAACGTTTGGAATTTGTAATATATTGTAATATATAAATACATAATTATTTGAACACCTACATCGTCCCAGATTCTTTGCCATTATTAATTAGTTTTATTGAAATTTATAATTCGTTGAGTCTTTTCAGCAGGTTGAAGTTATAAGAGTAAATGCAAAAAATTATTTATTGAATGTAAACAATATATTTGTATTTTATTGAATGTAATTTTACTAAAGAAAAAAAGTTACATCTGTATTTTAGCAAAAAAAGCAACTTTTTCCTTTAACAAAATTGCGTCCGGTAAGTAGTTTTTGCAGGAGAGCAGGTTGAAGTTAACAAATATAATTAATTAAATATAAGTAATTAACACAAAAAATAATTAACGGACGCAATTTTCTCTTAATTAAAAAAAAATGTTTATTTTAGCGTAAAGTTTCACGTCTTGTACTTTATAGGCGCGAATTTGAAAACATCTTGCATAAATGTTAAAAGCTTAGTAGCGCGCGCGAAGCGCGCGCGCCAGTTATGTTCTAGTAATAATAAAATATTACTATTCAATAATTAAATCTCAGTTTTCCAAACGGTATGGAACATGACGTCCCACAATTGAATCAACGAGAAATGCTACGGTAGTTTCGTTTTGTTCCATCTTTCGTTCACTTTCGCCCATATTACTTCCCGCTAAAATAGTAGGATGGATTTACTGTGTTAACCTCTGAAAATTCAAAGGTTGAAAATCTCCCCACTTCGCGTATGCCACCCAATGGGGTCCTGGTCCTTCAGCATTATCCAAATTTACAATACCGCTTTCGTTTCGATGTATATTCCTCCTATTGGTAATGTAGTACGCATAAAAATACCTCTAAAATATGGAATGTCATACGTTTTGCCAGTTGTTGCAGTTGCATGTTGGTAATTACATCTTTTGGCATTTTTATAGTTTATAAATATTTTTTATTTTTTCCGTTGAGACTCCTCGTCCATGCTTGTACGGAGCGAAATAAACTCCATGACCTTCCATAATGCGGTTGTGCCGTTTCAGTTCTTCCAATTGACGTTGCGCGGTTTTATCGTTTATAGCCTTTGCGACTCTCACCGTGCCGCCGACCAACGAGCGGACGACTCCCAGCAGCAGTAGAATAGATATGATACCGCCGCGTTTTACTACCGGGAGTATTCTCTTTTTCGTTGGCTTCTTGTTCTTCTTCTTCATCGTTTTCAAACCCATACCGATTTTCATCTTGGCCTTCATAGCCGCACAAACGACTGTAGCAGCCGCTCTCTCTCCGACAGTCAAATCTTTCGCGGTAATACGTTTCCGCGCCTCTTCGGCGAGTATTTTGTCAGCTATGTGTCGTTTCGCGAGATCTTTGCTCCGCGAATAAGCTATGTCGTGTTCACGACACGCCGCATCCAATAAATTAATGCCTCGATCGCCTCTAGCTAATTGCTTTACTAAGTGCGTTCCTGGACCACAAAATTGATATCTGGGGATATGCAATTCGAAAGGAAGTGCATTTATCGCGTGATTTAAAAGGTCGCGGTCTTTTGTTGACATTTGTCACAATTTCTTATAAACGGTGCCGTACCATCGATATGCAATCGATGACAGGGCAAATTATAGTGTTTCAAACACCGACGATGTTGCTGAATCTCTGAATCAGCCTTTATATACCGGTAATCTGTCCCACAGTTAATCTATGTAATTCTTAAACTCTCATAGCAAAATAATTTTCGGTATATATTCCAACACTTTAGCAGTTAAACTATATACATCACAGTTATCCGAGACGATAAGAAACATTTTCAATACTGAGCAATTTCGCTATAGACGCTTATATTGATAGGTCCGCTTCTGACGCAATTTTTTCAGTTTATATCAGTGTTATGAAGGGGTAAAGATATTCGTGTGACAATCGCAAACGATCAAAGTAACTAATGTCGACAACAAAGTACAGCAGGTTGAAAAAGAAATGCGCAAGCATGGAAGCATGCTACCGATTTCTATACGTGGTATTATCTGTGGTCCATCAAACTGCGGCAAAACAAACGTGCTGATAAGTTTACTGGAAAGTCCACACGGTGTATGCTTCGAGAACGTCTACGTATACTCGAAATTATTGCAACAGCCAAATATCGATACTTGAAGAATTTATTAGTCCCGATTGAAGAAATTGGTTATTTTACATTCTCCAATAACAGCTATGTTGTTTCTCCAAACAAGGTGCTTCCAGATTCCATTTTTATTTTTGACGATGTGGCATGCAATAAGCAAGACGCGATCAGAGAGTACTTTGTGACGGGCCGACACGCGGACATCGACTGTTTCTATCTCTGTAAGACGTATGCAAAGATACGGAAGCATCTTATACGTGATAATGCAAATCTGTTGATCTTGTTCAAACACGATGGTACCAATCTGAAACATGTATACAATGACCATGTAAACACCGACATGTCTTACGAGGATTTCTGCGAACTGTGTCGCTGCTGTTGGTAGCAAAAGTATGGGTTCGTAGTGATAGACAAAGACAGTGCATTCACAAATGGACGATACAGAAAAGGATTTAATGAGTATGCAATACTGTAACGTAGTCATTGTGTCGATACATCAATTGTGCAACGTTCCCTCTCGAGTACACATGAATAGCAGCAAGGAGCTGAAGGATTGTAACAAAGTAGATTGCGAAAACGAGTGATTCGATTCATAAAAAGTATCGCGCTTTGGAAACCGGTAAAATAGAGGAAGATGTAGCGTTAGAGAGATACTTTAAGACTATCGTCGAATCTCTAAAATAGATTGTCGAAAACACCGCTGATGAGGAATCTCAGCCGATTAGGAAAGAAGTTGATGTTGTGAAGGATATAAATATTATGAAAAGAAAATCTGATGACAACGAAAATGATATTGATGGCGATGGTTTCTGGATGGATAATACATGGCTTCAATTAACATCGTCGTCTAAAAAGCAACATACAAAAGAATCGATCGTCACGTCTAATTCACTCAATTCTACATCAAGTGAAGCATGTAAATTATCGCACGAACGTTCACTATTCCGTAATCGAAAACATATACGAAACGCTCAATGAACCGCTTGAAACGTTAGACGAATAGTCTTTGCAAACGCAACGATTTCGTGAGGAGTTGCATATTCAACTGGGGCCGCTGGGACAAAAATACGTAAACATGCTTCTCGGTGGTGACAGAGAAAAGGAGATCGATCACGTTTATGGTATATATCTCAGCGAGAACGGCATGATGTTCGGCGATAAATAGTTCGATTTAGACATGAGTGATTTCATGATGGTAGATAGAGTAAAGTACAAAGGTACACCTGGGTTGTACGAATTAATTTTTAAAAGAATTCCCGATGACACTATTTATACAGAGGATGATAAACTAACATATAAAAGTATACTAACGAGAGAATAAAGGGCACATAAGAGTCAAATATAATAAAGTATTAATATATTAAAACATCAAAAATCAAAAGAAAATATGATTAATATAAATAATATTCTATAATCAATTAAAATATGACATGTTTCGGGCTCATGATTGAGCCTTACATAAAGTAATGATAGCCAGTGAGATGCTTTGCTGAGAAACAGAAATCACTCGCAAACGACTGGATGACCGGTTGAAATTATCCGTAGTTCTGGTAACAATCAAGTTAGAAATAAATTATGTGAATAATAAAAAAATTGAGTAAAATTATCACTCTGGTCAAAACAACTTACCTAGCTGGCTATAAAATAAAATTTCACATGTCGATAAGATGTTCGTCAATTTCTGAATTATTACGCGTCGGTGAGTTAATCCATAGTAAAATAATTAGTCACAATATAAAATTAAAGATGTATAGAAATAATAAATAGTGTATAAAAGATATTAAAAATAAGACACTTGATGAACATATATGTTAACATCAAGACAGACGAACACTGACTGACGAATAATAAAATAATCTTGGTATTGCAATGTCAGATTTTGTTTATTAACAGTATGTAAGCTTTATGTAAATCTTCTATATCTGTTTGTAGGTTTAAACTTTTTTTTTGTTTTTTAATGTTCAACATTTCAGATCTTATCATAACAAGGTTCTTCATCTAAAATTGTTACATTATCCCAATCGAACTTATGTCCATGCTGCAACCTATGCTCAATTATCACTCGAGTGGATCTTGATCAAGTGGACGTGTTCCACCGGATATGATTTTTGTATTCGTTAATTCTTGTCTTCAATTTCCTACCAGTCTGTCCTACATGTTGCATCACAATCAGCACAATCGATTTTATAGACAACATTATTTTTTGGAAAATGATGTCGATGATTGTAGCGTAGCATATATCGTTTTAAATGATGGATCGTCAGCGCCCTCGTGTTGCAAGCGGCAGTTGTATTTTTGTTTTTTATGCGCGTATGGCGAGTGTATGTTATGTATGTACCGCGGTCGAGCGACAAAATAAATCTCTTGTGCAAAACGAAAGGAAAAAGGAACATTCTTACCATCCAGCAGTTATTGAAGAAAAAAAGGAAGCTATTGAATAAAAATCCTTAACAAATTATGGTCCTTCGAGCAGGATTCAGTCGGTAATAGACTGAGATATACGATATCAAGAAAAATCATCGATACACGGCTATATGGAAAAATCAAGTAGAGATTATACACAAAGGCATAGAAGCAACACACACGGGTAGAGAAGGAACGCAAAAAAAAACAACTTGAGCTTTCGAGATTAAGAACGTAACATCAAATTTCAAGTATCAACAGAGTATAACCCATCTTTACAGAAAAGTCGCGATAGCCAAGGTAATGACTGTTGTTTGTAATATTTGCAACTTAATTGCAATCTTATCTATAGAATGTCGAGTAAGGAAGAGCAGTATGCTGAGCTTAAACGAAAACACATCATTAAGGGTCACTTGCCCCCGTCCCCGAGGGGGACGAGGACGACGAGGAGGAAGAGGACGCGGAGGGGGGGTGGGATGCCAAGCCTCCACACACCCCGATTGCGTACCGCCCCGCATCACGAACGTGTGGCGCGGGAGGGTGGCGG